>NC_090922.1:305277520-305577520 GCF_040938575.1 Ambystoma mexicanum | reverse complement strand
TGGGGGGTGGGGGTGCTGGGAGACATGGGTGGGGGCCTGGTGGAGGCTGCCCCTGGTGGCTGGGGGTGCAGGGGGACATTCGTTGGTGGGCAGTAGTGCAAGTTGACATGTGGGTTGGCTGGGGGGCATGGCCATGGTGGATGGGGTGCCTGCAGGACATGTGCAGGGTAGGCCCCTGTGGTGGTAGCCACCTGCAGGGGCCGTGGAGGGTGTAGAGGGAACACCTGGGAGCACCCACACGTGCAATTCACGTGTGGTGCTCCCCGCGCACCCCTGGAACACACGTACCCTGCTGATTTCGCTTGTGAAACTTCCCCCGCGCCCCGAAATACACGTACCATGATGGAATCGCGTGTGGAACTTCCCGCGCACCCTTGAAATACGCGTACCCTGCTCACAAGGGCCCAATCGCGTGTGGAACTTCCTGCGCACCCCTGAAATACACGTACCATGATGAAATCGCGTGTGGAACTTCCCGCGCACCCCTGTAATACACGTACCCTGATGGAATCGCGTGTGGAACTTCCCGCGCACCCCTGAAATACACGTACCATGATGTAATCGCGTGTGGAACTTCCCGCGCACCCCTGAAATACGCGTACCCTGCTCGCAAGGGCCCAATCGCGTGTGGAACTTCCCGCGCACCCCTGTAATACATGTACCCTGATGGAATCGCATGTGGAACTTCCCGCGCACCCCTGAAATACACGTACCATGATGAAATCGCATGTGGAACTTCCCGCGCACCCCTGAAATACGCGTACCCTGCTCGCAAGGGCCCAATCGCGTGTGGAAATTCCCATGCACCCCTGTAATACACGTACCCTGATGGAATCGCGTGTGGAACTTCCCGCGCACCCCTGGAATACACGTACCCTGCTGATTTTGCGTGTGAAACTTCCCCCGCGCCCCGAAATACACGTACCCTGATGGAATCGCGTGTGGAACTTCCCGCGCACCCCTGAAATACGCGTCCCCTGCTCGCAAGGGCCCAATCGCGTGTGGAAATTCCCGCGCACCCCTGTAATACACGTACCCTGATGGAATCGCATGTGGAACTTCCCGCGCACCCCTGGAATACACGTACCCTGCTGATTTCGCGTGTGAAACTTCCCCCGCGCCCCGAAATACACGTACCCTGATGGAATCGCATGTGGAACTTCCCGCGCACCCCTGAAATACGCGAACCCTGCTCGCAATGGCCCAATCGCGTGTGGAACTTCCCGCGCACCCCTGTAATACACGTACCCTGATGGAATCGCGTGTGAAACTTCCCGCGCACCCCTGAAATACACGTACCATGATGAAATCGCGTGTGGAACTTCCCGCGCACCCCTGAAATACGCGTACCCTGCTCGCATCTGCCCAATCGCGTGTGGAAATTCCCGCGCATCCCTGAAATACACGTACCCTGATGGAATCGCGTGTGGAACTTCCCGCGCACCCCTGAAATACACGTACCCTGCTGATTTCGCGTGTGAAACTTCCCGCGCACCCCTGAAATACACGTACCATGATGTAATCGCGTGTGGAACTTCCCGCGCACCCCTGAAATACGCGTACCCTGCTCGCAAGGGCCCAATCGCGTGTGGAACTTCCTGCGCACCCCTGAAATACACGTACCATGATGAAATCGCGTGTGGAACTTCCCGCGCACCCCTGTAATACACGTACCCTGATGGAATTGCGTGTGGAACTTCCCGCGCACCCCTGAAATACACGTACCATGATGTAATCGCGTGTGGAACTTCCGCGCACCCCTGAAATACGCGTACCCTGCTCCCAAGGGCCCAATCGCGTGTGGAACTTCCCGCGCACCCCTGTAATACACATACCCTGATGGAATCGCGTGTGGAACTTCCCGCGCACCCCTGAAATACACGTACGATGATGAAATCGCATGTGGAACTTCCCGCGCACCCCTGAAATACGCGTACCCTGCTCGCAAGGGCCCAATCGCGTGTGGAAATTCCCGTGCACCCCTGTAATACACGTACCCTGATGGAATCGCATGTGGAACTTCCCGCGCACCCCTGGAATACACGTACCCTGCTGATTTTGCGTGTGAAACTTCCCCCGCGCCCCGAAATACACGTACCCTGATGGAATCGCGTGTGGAACTTCCCGCGCACCCCTGAAATACGCGTACCCTGCTCGCAAGGGCCCAATCGCGTGTGGAAATTCCCGCGCACCCCTGTAATACACGTACCCTGATGGAATCGCATGTGGAACTTCCCGCGCACCCCTGGAATACACGTACCCTGCTGATTTCGCGTGTGAAACTTCCCCCGCGCCCCGAAATACACGTACCCTGATGGAATCGCATGTGGAACTTCCCGCGCACCCCTGAAATACGCGAACCCTGCTCGCAATGGCCCAATTGCGTGTGGAACTTCCCGCGCACCCCTGTAATACACGTACCCTGATGGAATCGCGTGTGAAACTTCCTGCGCACCCCTGAAATACACGTACCATGATGAAATCGCGTGTGGAACTTCCCGCGCACCCCTGAAATACGCGTACCCTGCTCGCACGGGCCCAATCGCGTGTGGAAATTCCCGCGCACCCCTGAAATACACGTACCCTGATGGAATCGCGTGTGGAACTTCCCGCGCACCCCTGGAATACACGTACCCTGATGATTTCGCGTGTGAAACTTCCCCCGCGCCCCGAGATACACGTAACCTGATGGAATCGCGTGTGGAACTTCCCGCGCACCCCAGTGATACACGTAGCCCGCTTGCTGTGCTGGTACAGGGTTAGCGCAGCCCTTTGCGCTGGATTGGGTATATTGATGGCTTTTCCCTGCGCGAGAGGCGTTCTTGGGGGCGTAACTGGCGCTGCTGCAGGGTCGCTGCGCCACTGTGCGCCACGGCTGGTTTTGGTGGCTGGAATCCATGAATACGCTGTGCGCGGAAATGGATTTTAGCGCACGCGGCTGGCGCAGGGATTCGCACGCGCACACTGTGCGCCAGCCGCGTGCGCCACTTGTGCGCTGAATTCTATGAATTACCCCCTTAGAGTACTGCTATTACCTTGGATCAACTAACCACAAGGCTAAACATCAGTAAAAAGCAATATTAAGCATGTCTGATATGGAATGCTACAGTCAGGAGACCCTCCTTAGTTATACTGTGGATTATCTGAAAAATCTGTGTAGAAATTGGAATCTCTCTGTCAAATGCCAAAAGTCTGAATTGATTGAAAGATCGTTAGAGAAACAAAGTCGAGAAACAAAGTCTGGAGGGTGGGTCTGAAATACTTGACCCATCAGCAAATGTGTAAAATAATGAGGAAGATAATGTGTCCATTATTGATGAGTTAGAAGAGGCAGAGGCGTCTCATAATGTAGGCTTCACTGTTCCCTTACCTGCTCAGCAACCTCAAGCTTTATCCACTGGGACCCATACAGGTCCAACACTTTGTCCCAATTTCATTGCTCTAGAAAAAATTATGCTTGAATTGGAATTCAAACGTTTAAATGCTCAAACTGAACAAAATCACCAAGAACTTAAGCTCAGAGAAATGGAGATCATGAACTAGAAATGAAAATGTTATCTCTTGAAAATGCTTCTCTCCCAGAGTCTTCTAGGTCTTCCAGTCCTAACGGACCCTGAATACCTAAAGAAATTGTGGGTACGTATGAGGTTAGGCTTGATATTTTGGATTGGTTGACAATGTTTGAATATAACCATGAGATTCAAGACATTACAGGGAATCAGTTGCTTCCCTGGCTCTTCTCTAGGCTACCCACAGTTGCATCCGATGTGATGGAGTTGGGGGAGGTGGATATGATGGATTATGATTGTGTGAAGCTAGCTTTAATTGCTAGATTTGGGAAGACCCCTTCCCAGTACCTTAAGAGGTTTAGGACCCTCAAAAAACATGATGGTACGCCTTATGTGAATGTTTGAAAAACTTAGATGGTTGGGTTAAGGGTTACAGAGTAAACACTTATGAACATATGAGGAATCGTGCTATGTTGGAGTCTATGATGCCTGCTCTCCTGAGCTCAGACAGCACTTGGCTGATTCTAAGGAGATAGATCCAAAGATGTTAGCTAAGGCTGCTGACTTGTGGGTCGCCAACAGGGCTACTCACAAGGATGTTGGGGCTACTCAGAAGAAGGATGAGGGAAATCAGCTAAAGAAAGATAACAAGGAGTATTCTAAAACCTCCAATCCAAAAGAGGGCCACAAACAGCAACATAAGGGTAAACCACAGGGAAAACCGATTCAGTCTGTCAGAGAGCACCAAAGTATTAACTGAAAAGGATACGGTACTCAAAAGGATACAGGTGGTAGGGTCTTCCGGATCCCTGTTCACACGATTTGATAGTTGTGAAGTCAAGTTAAGACCTTCCAAATGATACAACTCTCTGACTGGTAAAACAGGCAGAGCGATGGATCACTGGAAAGGGTGTGGGTAAGGTATAGGAAGTCAACCTAGAACAAAATAAAGTATCATAAATAACTGCCCCAACCTGAGTATGATGGAACAGAAAATGACATGAATGCACACACTAACCTTAAGTCTAGGGCAGAAGAATCCAGCAGAGTCTCTTGAGGAAATCCAAGGTAGAACAAACGACAAGAAAGGGAAGATTAGTAAGGGAGACTTATCCCGAACGGAACGAGGCTCACGCTAGATACCGGGTTGATGCACCACAGGATAGCGTCCAAAGTACTGTTCACTGTCACCTTCCAATAATCCTTGAAAAGCTTCCTTCCCACGTAGAGTAAAGTATAGAAATGAATCAATCCCCCTGTTAATATCACAGGTGCAGGAGTTGGAAATAGCGCCCTTTTTATGGTATAAACAAAGTACACGCGGTTCTGTACAGCCGCGAAGAAAATAGCGTGTGCGTGTGGATTTACACGCGATTAGGATTCACGCAGTCCAGGCCAACAGCGCTTGAAGACAAAGAGTGCGTGTGGATTTACACGCGAGCAGGATTCACGCAGTCCAGGCCAGCAGCGCTTGAAGACAAAATATGCGTGTGGATTTACACACGAACAGGATTCACGCAGCCCAGGACAGCCGTGTTTGAAGACAACGTGCGCGTGTGGATTTTACACGCGAACAGGATTCACACAGCCCAGGATAGCCGCGTTTGAAGACAACGTGCGCGTGTGGATTTTACACGCGAGCAGGAATCACGCAGTCCAGGCCAGCAGCGCTTGAAGATAAAGTATGCGTGTGGATTTACACGCGAACAGGATTCACGCAGCCCAGGACAGCCGCGTTTGAAGACAACGTGCACGTGTGGATTGACACGCGAGCAGGATTCACGCAGTCCAGGCCAGCCGTGCTTGAAGATAGCGTGCGCGTGTGGATTTACACGTGAGCAGGATTCACGCAGTCCACGCCAGCCGTGCTTGAAAATAGCGTGCGCGTGTGGATTTACACGCAACCAAACAGCTCCAGGAATCAGCGTGTGGCGGAAAACACGCTATAGTAGGCCCAAAAAGTAGCTGTAGTAACCTGCAAGGATGCAGATCGGAGGTTCAGCTACACAACGCCAAATGATTCGATCAGAAGCAGCGAGTGAAGTTTCCACGCTGCTTATATACGTAATGCCGTAGTTCACGTGACGAAGCAGAATACACGTGAAGTTAGCGACGTGAAAAGTGCAAACGTCGTTTTCCCGGCAACGTATCGAACAACCGCCATTTGGAATAGAACGGTCTAGCTGTTCTACGAGCGTAGGAGGTAGGACCACGTCCAGCATGCATGACAGTGCCATCCCCCAAAGGGGCAACCTCTCCCCTTCTCGTGTGAAAACGCTTCAATAAAGCAGGAGCATGAATATTAGAAAGAGGTTCCCAGGACCTATCTTCGGGACCATAGCCCTTCCAGTCCACCAGATAAAACGGCCTACCAGAACGTAGTCTCATATCCAGTATGTCCTGTACCTCGTATTCATCTGAACCCCGCACAGAAATAGCAACAGGCCGTACAGGCAATCTGGTAGCTTCAGAACATGGCTTAATGAGTGACACGTGGAATACGGGATGCACTCGCCATCGTTGTGGCAAAGCCAGACGGACAGCAGCCGGATTAATTACTTGGAGCACTACATACGGACCAATGTATTTAGGCAGTAATTTCTTTTTGCCTGGAATTCTCAAGTTCTTAGTGGACAGCCATACTTTCATACCAGCCTTGTAGACAGGTGCGGGTACTCTATGAGCATCGGCATAGAACTTGTCGCGTCTTTTAGCCTGCTCCAATTGCTGCTTCACTTTCCTCTGTAATTTCTTCAGATCATGAAAAGTACGGCCTGCGGCAGGAGTATCCAAAGACAAGCTGGAATCCAAAGGTATTGATCGGGGGTGTTGTCCATAAAGCGCATAGAACGGTGAAGTGCCTATGGCACTATGATCGGAGTTGTTATAGGCGAATTCTGTTGCCGGCAGGACCGTGAGCCAATCCGATTGGTACTGCAGACACAGACACCGCAGATATTGTTCCATAGTGCAGTTGACTCTTTCGGTCTGTCCATCAGTTTGAGGGTGATAAGCACTGGACATTCTATCATCAATCAGTAATGCAGATGTTAGTGCTCTCCAAAAGCGTGACGCAAACTGTGAGCCCCTGTCCGTAATGATTACTGACGGTAGACCAAAGAAACGAAATATATGTTGGATGAATAGGTCAGCCAGAACAGCAGCGGTTGGTAAACCAATACAGGGAATATAAAGAGCCAGTTTAGTGAAATAATCCACTACAACCCATATGGTATCGTACTCCTGGTTTGGTGGGAGTTCTACCACAAAGTCCATAGATATCATGTCCCATGGTTTGTTAGGGACAGGTAGGGACTGGAGTAAGCCCACTGGTTTACCAGGAGTGTTTTTACATTGGATGCATACAGAACAAGTTGATACATGATCTATGACATCTTTTGACATGGATGGCCACCAGCACCATCTTTTGAGCAGCTCTAGTGTTTTCTTCCATCCAGGATGGGCTGCGATCAAGGAATCATGATTCCACTTGAGGGCTTTATTCCGCGTTGAAGACGTCGGTAGGTAGAGCACTCCTTGTGTGAATGGTAAACCGTTATGTACGTCCAGATTCATATCCTGGATAACTTGTGGATGTTTTTTCACCCATTCTTGTTTTTCGGTTTTTAAGGATGGTTGAACAGAACAACTACATATTACATGGTCTGCCAACAACTAATTTTGTACTTGTGCTTCTTCCTTCGCCTCTTCACTCATACGAGACAACGCGTCCGACTTAACGTGTTCTCGGGCAGGACGATATGTGACCTGGAAATCGTATTGGGCAAAAAAGACATGCCATCTGGCCTGTCGGGCCGTAAGGCATTTCATAGATTTGAATGCTTGAAGATTTCTATGGTCAGAGTACACCAACACCTGATGTTTGGCCCCAAGAAGATGATGACGCCATTCTCGGAAGGCATCCTTGATAGCCAGCAATTCCCGCTCAGTGACAGTGTAATTTCGTTCATATGGGGTAAGTTTGCGAGAGAAGAAAGCCACTGGGTGCTCCTCCTTGGTTTCTGTGCAAACTTGTGAGAGTACCGCTCCAGTAGCGACACTGGATGCATCCGCTTCAACGATAAACTGGCGATCTGGATCTGGATGTTGAAGCACGGGTGCAGTGGTAAATGCTTCCTTCAACTTTTCGAATGATGCTTGGGCATTTTGGTTCCAACAGAAAGGAACTTTGGAACTAGTTAAAGCCGTCAAAGGAGCTACTGTTTTGGAGAAGGAATGAATAAATCTGCGATAAAAATTCGCAAAGCCTAAGAAAGACTGTAATGACTTGACATTGTGCGGAATAGGCCAATTCAATATGGCCTTCACCTTGGAACGGCTCATTCGAGCACCTAGATTGGTAATGTCATAACCCAGGAATTCCACTTCCTGTGAATGAAAGACGCATTTCTCGGCTTTCACATAAAGAAGGTTCTCTCTGAGTCTTTGTAGGACTGTAGAAACGTGTTTGACGTGTTCCGAAAAAGATGATGAATAGATCAGAATGTCATCCAGATAAATCACCACAAACTGGTCCATTATGTCCCTGAATATATCATTCATGAAGAATTGAAAAGTGGCGGGAGCGTTGCACAGACCAAAAGGCATCACCAAATACTCGTAAAGACCATACCGTGTCTTGAAAGCGGTCTTCCATTCGTCGCCTTCACGAATGCGAACTAAATTGTATGCTCCTCGCAAGTCCAATTTGATGAAGTAACTGGAAGTACCTAATTGATCCAATAGAACGTTTATCAGTGGTAAAGGATATTGGTTTTTTATGGTGATGTCGTTAAGTGCCCTGTAATCAATGCAAGGCCTTAGATCTCCCTCTTTCTTCGGAACAAAGAATAGGGGAGAAGCAGCAGGTGATTGTGATGGCCGTATGAAACCCATCGCTAAAGCTCTGTCAATGTATTCTTTCAACACAACGTCTTCTTTTGGGGTCAGTAAATATAAACGACCTGTAGGGATTTTGGCACCAGGAATCAATTCAATAGGACAGTCGTACTGTCGATGGGGAGGCAATTGTTCTGCCTGGCCTTTATCAAAGACATCAGCATACTCAGCGTATTCTCATGGTATGGTAGTGTCGCTTTGATGTACCACGCTGATAGTTGAAGCTCCCCCCATAGAGGCCAATATGTGTTGCTTGTTTGACACCTCCTGACTGGTAAAGCAATGTTCATTGCAATGAATCGAAGGATACTGGAGCAATCCCGAAACCCAGTCAACGGCGGGATTATGAAGGGTTAACCATGCAAGACCAAGTATGATTTCGTACTGTGGAGCAGCTATGACATCGAAGACGATTTCTTCCGAATGATTATTCGATAATGTCATCTGAACAGATACCGTCTCCTGGGTTACCATACCAGAAGTCAACACAGATCCGTCCACGGTATTAACCGTTTCAGGTTTGTTTTTGTTTACAAGGGGTATGGAACAGTTCTTGGCATATGTGATGTCTATGTAATTGTTGGTGGCTCCGGAATCAACCATGGCCTTGGAAACCAATTCACGTTCATCACAACGTAACGTCACCTCAACAATTACGGGTGCGTGATTAGGAATGGTACTGGAGTCCGATGAAACACTCGACATAGGGACTCCTGCTATTGTCGAGTTTTGGCGTTTCCCGAACGCTTGATCAGTTTTTTAGGACATGTCGCCAATAAATGCTCGGATGAACCGCAATACATACATAAATGGTTCTTTCTTCGATTCTCTCGTTCTGCATTGGACAACCGGCCTCTCACTGCGCCAATCTGCATGGGTTCGGGGTCGTTCGAGAGGACTGCCGGTGTCTCTGAACGCACCAAGGCTTGTATGAAGGGCTTTTTCTCTCCTTTCCGAGCATTCCTTCGGGCATTGATTTGTAGAACCAAATCGAGCAACTCTGTGAATCCCGTAGGAACCACCGGAACTGTAGATAAGGCATCTTTCAGTTCTTCTGAAAGACCCTTGTAGAAAACAGCCGTTTTCTTGCCGTCAGGCCATTGAGTTTCGGCTGTTAGTTGATTGAACCGGGCAATGTAGGGCAAAAGAGGTTGATTGCCTTGTTGTAGATTAAGTAACTCCAGATCCATGGCTTGAGTAGCATAACGCATGTCAAAGACTTTACTCATAGCAGCCAAGAGATTGTCACAGTCGTACAACAAAGGGCTATTTGTTTCAAACAAAGGGTTAGCCCAAGCAGCAGCTGTGCCCCCTAAATGGGAAAGCACGAATGCTGCTTTTGTGGTTAGGTCAGGAAAAGATGTAGGACGGCAAAGAAAATGGAGTCGGCACTGATTAACGAAGGTTCTATATGTTTTGGGATCACCAGTGAACCGTTCCGGAGGGGCCAAGGGAAACTGAGTGGGCATAACCACATTAATAGTTTCCTGTGGGGGTGTCATAGTCCCAGATCCAGATGCAGTGGCCATTGGAACCTGTGCTCCCTGAGGACTACCGTGCATGGCGTCTTGCATAACGTCCATACGGTGCCGTAACATGTCCTGTGCCGTAACCATTTCATTTCTCAAATCGCTGATCAACTGAGTCAAAACAGCTAAAGGATCCGTACCCTCCATGGCTTCTGATTCTGTCAGAGAGCACCAAAGTATTAACTGAAAAGGATACGGTACTCAAAAGGATACAGGTGGTAGGGTATTCCGGATCCCTGTTCACACGATTTGATAGTTGTGAAGTCAAGTTAAGACCTTCCAAATGGTACAACTCTCTGACTGGTAAAACAGGCAGAGCGATGGATCACTGGAAAGGGCGTGGGTAAGGTATAGGAAGTCAGCCTAGAACAAAATAAAGTATCATGAATAACTGCCCCAACCTGAGTATGATGGAACAGAAAATGACATGAATGCACACACTAACCTTAAGTCTAGGGCAGAAGAATCCAGCAAAGTCTCTTGAGGAAATCCAAGGTAGAACAAACGACAAGGAAGGGAAGATTAGTAAGGGAGACTTATCCCGAACGGAACGAGGCTCACGCTAGATACCGGGTTGATGCACCACAGGATAGCGTCCAAAGTACTGTTCACTGTCACCTTCCAATAATCCTTGAAAAGCTTCCTTCCCACGTAGAGTAAAGTATAGAAATGAATCAATCCCCCTGTTAATATCACAGGTGCAGGAGTTGGAAATAGCGCCCTTTTTATGGTATAAACAAAGTACACGCGGTTCTGTACAGCCGCGAAGAAAATAGCGTGTGCGTGTGGATTTACACGCGATTAGGATTCACGCAGTCCAGGCCAACAGCGCTTGAAGACAAAGAGTGCGTGTGGATTTACACGCGAGCAGGATTCACGCAGTCCAGGCCAGCAGCGCTTGAAGACAAAATATGCGTGTGGATTTACACACGAACAGGATTCACGCAGCCCAGGACAGCCGTGTTTGAAGACAACGTGAGCGTGTGGATTTTACACACGAACAGGATTCACGCAGCCCAGGATAGCCGCGTTTGAAGACAACGTGCGCGTGTGGATTTTACACGCGAGCAGGATTCACGCAGTCCAGGCCAGCAGCGCTTGAAGATAAAGTATGCGTGTGGATTTACATGCGAACAGGATTCACGCAGCCCAGGACAGCCGCGTTTGAAGACAACGTGCGCGTGTGGATTGACACGCGAGCAGGATTCACGCAGTCCAGGCCAGCCGTGCTTGAAGATAGAGTGCGCGTGTGGATTTACACGCGAGCAGGATTCACGCAGTCCACGCCAGCCGTGCTTGAAAATAGCGTGCGCGTGTGGATTTACACGCAACCAAACAGCTCCAGGAATCAGCGTGTGGCGGAAAACACGCTATAAAAGGCCCAAAAAGTAGCTGTAGTAACCTGCAAGGATGCAGATCGGAGGTTCAGCTACACAACGCCAAATGATTCGATCAGAAGCAGCGATTGAAGTTTCCACGCTGCTTATATACGTAATGCCGTAGTTCACGTGACGAAGCAGAATACACGTGAAGTTAGCGACGTGAAAAGTGCAAACGTCGTTTTCCCGGCAACGTATCGAACAACCGCCATTTGGAATAGAACGGTCTAGCTGTTCTACGAGCGTAGGAGGTAGGACCACGTCCAGCATGCATGACAGGCTAGTCCACCATCTGGACCCAAAGCAGATGGAGGTCAGAACAAACCCCCATTTATCAAGACATTTGGGAAATATTATATTTGTGGGTCAACTGACCATGTGAAAGGCGATACCAGATGTAAGGGTAAACCTTCAGGGGTCTACACTGTCTCCTTAGCCTTCTCCCAGAGGAAGTAATACCTAAGGCAAGTGGACACTGTCACCCATAGGTTGATGAGTCCATGACAGTCTCAGCTAGCGTTTGTTTAGCGTCCTTGGGCTTGTGGGAACAACAGAATTTAGATGTTTATAATTCCATCCCAGATAATACTAAAGAATATTATATTCTTGTGAATGGCCAGGGGACCCTTGCCATCAGAGACACTGGAGCCACCATAACTGTGATGGATGAATCATTTTTAAAGGTGGAGGATGTTGCTAAGGCACCCAAATACCTCACCAAGTTAGCTGGAGGTCCTGTGCAAATGCTTCCCCAGTTACCAGCTCTCATCCAGTGTAATGATATGACTGTCAAAATACCTGTTAGTGTGCAGAGTGAAGTGCCTCAGAGAGTTCTGTTGGGTAATGACCTGAAAACTCATGGAGTTGTGCCAAGCACCCCCCAACCTCCCAGTAAGAATGAACAGGAGCTCACTAGGTCTGCAAGGGAGAGGACCTTGAGAGGCTCTCCAGAGGAGTTGATAGAGAAAACTATCACTCCCACGTCAAGTCATACAGTACCCCTGTGGTACCAAAAAGGACATCCCCAAGATTGTCCAAGATCACCCTGTGTGGTTGATCCAGTTTCTGAAGAGTCAGATCTGGAGGAAGACACTGTTTTGGTTGGAGATCTTGACCCTGGTGACCATCCTGAGCTGCAGTCTTTACTGGCAGAAAGTGGACCCAACGGGGCAGGCTTCAGCAGAGGACAAAGAGAGTGTCCTACTCTCCAAGGTCTTCACCTACAGGCAGCTTCTAAACTCGATGGGCAAGAGCCTGGGAAGCATAGGTTGCACTGGGAAGATGGCCTCTTCTACAGTGAACCGACTGAGTCAACCCCTGGGGACTGCAAGAGACTTGTATTGCCCCTAGAAAACAGACTCCAGTTCCTACAGTTGGCCCATGAGATACCTTTGGCTGGTCATTTGAGTTTCAAAAAAGACCAGGGAAAGGCTCCTTTATACTTCTACTGGCCTAAACTGAGTTCAGAAGTTGACAAATTCTGTAGGAGCTGTCACACATGCCAAACCTCTGGCAAGAGTGGAGCCAAGAATGTGGCACCCCTGGTGCCTCTCCCAGTGGTGGGAGTTCCTTTTGAGAGGGTGGCCATCGACATTGTTGGTCCCCTTGACCCTCCCACATCTTCAGGGAACAGGTTTATCCTGGTTGTAGTAGACCATGCTAGAAGATACCCAGAAGCTAAACATATGAGAACTGTTATGGCTCAGGCTTCGGCTAAGGCTCTACTTGCTATTTTTACCAGAGTATGGTTTCCTAAGGAAGTGATATCCGACAGGGGATCCAATTTTATGTCCCACTACATGCAAGCCATGTGGAAAAACTGTGGTGTCACTTACAAGTTCTCTACCGCCTACCATCCACAGACAAATGGTCTGGTAGAGAGGTTTACCTGTACTATGAAGAGCATGATAGGTGCTTTAGAAGAACCCCTGAAAAGGAAATTGGGACCTTCTATTGCCATGCCTTCTCTTTGCATATAGAGAAGTCCCTCAGGAGGAAGTTGGATACAGTCCCTTTGAGCTTCTCTATGGCCATCCAGTCAGAGGTCCATTGGTCCTGATTAATGAGGGGTGGGAGTGTCCTTCCCCCAAGCCAGTCAGAGTGACTGACTATGTGATAGGTCTCCGGAGGAGAATGTCACACATGATGGGAGATGCAAGTGATAACTTAAAAGCAGGTCAGGCTCTGGTCAAACATTGGCATGACCAGAAGGCCAGTATGGTTAAGTTTACTCAGTACGAGCTTGTATTAGTTATGGTGCCAACAAGGCAGAGGGCCTTGCAGGACAAATGGATAGGACCCTTCAAGGTTGTGGGCAAACTTGGAGAGGTGAAGTATTTGGTGGACTTAGGCATACCTAAGGAAGCTCCCAGAGTCTTTCACACCAACCGTTTGAAGGAATATGTCTCGAGAGCAGAAGTGGGAGCTTTGCTTCTAGTTTCAGCTGAAGAGGAGGAAAGTGAACCTCTACCTGACCTTCTCAGAGGCCAACCTTTGGATGAGAAAATAGAAGAAGTCAATCTCTCTTCTCAACTGACATCTGAACAACAGGAGGAGTGCAAAGTTAGGCTTGACCTCTTGGGGCCAGCAAGATATTCTCACTGGTGACTGTCTACCTGTGAAAATCAGAGGTTACAGAATGTCAGAACATGTGAGATCCCACATCAAAGGAGACGTCAACAATATGATTAATCTCGGGGTTATAGAGCCACCTACAAGTCCATGGTCTAGTCCAGTTGTTCTAGTACCAAAGGAAGGATCCAAGGAGTTGAGATTCTGTGTGGACTATAGAGATCTCAATGCAGTCACTAAGACTGATGCCCATCCTTTGCCAAGGACAGATGAACTGGTGGATAGACTTGGTTCAGCCAAGTACCTCAGTACATTTGATCTGACCTCAGGCTATTGGCAAATAGCCCGGACAGACCATGCAAAGGAGAATACTGCATGTTCCACCCCAGCAGGCCTCTACCAGTGTAAGGGTATGCCTTTTGGATTAAAGAAAGCTCCTGCTACATTCCAAGGAAGGTCACTCAAGTTCTGAATGGGATGGAGGGCTTCTGCATGGCATACTTGGATGACATTGCAGTGTTCAGCCCTACGTGGAAAGAACATATTGATCACTTAGGATATATTTTGCAGGCTCTTGAGCACGCCCATCGGACCATGAAGGCAAGCAAATGTCAAATTGGTCAGAGCAAAGTGGTCTACCTTGGTCATGAGGTAGGAGGAGGTGATATAAGGCCATTGCCTAGCAAGGGTCAAGCTGTACAAAACTGGGCCACCCCTACTACTCAACTCCAAGTGAGAGCTTTCCTAGGTCACACGGGTTATACAGGATTTTCATTGAGAACTATGGGACCATAGCTTCTCCTTTGAATGTAGTCCCCTCTCAAAATTCCCTAAAAAGTTTAGATTGAAGAAGGAGTGCACTCAAGCCTTTGAAAACCTGAAGAAAGCCCTTATTCAAGCTCCAGTCCTAAGAGCTCCTGATTATCACCAACCCTTCATTGTGCAGACAAATGCCTCCAATACAGGTAGAGGTGCAGTCCTTAGTCAACTGGATGAGAAAGGTGGGGATCACCCCATTTGCTTCATCAGTAGGAAACTGAAGGAACCAGAAACAAGGTCAGCAACCATAGAGTATGAATGTTTTGCCATTTTGTGGTCTTTGAGGAAGTTTAGACCATACTTGTATGGATCTACTTTTGTGATTCAAACTGACCACCAACCCTTGAGATGGTTAATGCAAATGAAAGGGGAGAACCCAAAACTTCTAAGATGGTCAATCCGCTTGCAATGGTTTGATTTCACCATTGACCACAGAGCAGGATGTCACCACCAAAATGCTGATGGTCTCTCTAGGATGGTTTTATCCAACTAGAGGTAGAGATTAATCCAGCAGTGGATTAAATCCTCCTGTCCCTTAGTCTAGTGGGGCGAGTGTTAGGGAGAATTCTCCAGAATGGCTAATTTCCCTTACCTACTGAGTCCCTCAGCAGCTTTGCTGGATTTATAGGATTTTTTTTTCACCTGGTAAGAGTGTGACCTTTTTTTCCCACTCTTCCATGTGTTTTGCTGTGTGTGTTTTACATTTTTGTGTGTTCTTGGACTGTGGAGCCTCACCTACTCCACAGTCATCATCTTTTTACTGTGTGTTACACAGCACCTTCAGTGCAGTGTCACAGGGTTGTCTTTTAGACTTACCAACTCAGACTCCATTTTCTGGGGCTGACTACTGTCTCCCAGAACAGGTAAAGTTGCCATTAACTTTATTTAGTCACTTTAATCCACAGACCCAGTACACCCCATCTTACATGGAGTATTGGAAAGGGTTAATACTTATCCCTTTTTGTCTGTTTCTCTTGGAGCACTGTTTCACTCACTTTTCATCAAGACTTGGCTGGAGGCAGTGGTAACTACCCTATGTTTCCTACCGCGGTTATCTTAAATAACCATAGTAGTGTTTTAAGCTATCTTGGTAGCCTAGAACTTAAACCCGCTGGCCCATATAGATTTTTACATGGTTCCGGCTGGGTTTAGTCACCATTTCTTTTTGAAAATGTCTTTCTCGTTTTTACTCTGCGCGCCAAACCAGGTTTGGTTCCTTTGTTTGCCGTCCTTTCGCGGGATTCTACACAGAAGCCCTCCTTAAGGCGCCTGAAAGTCTGGGTAGGCAGGATGTGAGGGAGGGGTTTTAGGACCCCTGTCATGGGTTCCCTTGGTAACCCAAGTTGCACTCCTGTTTGATTGGCTAGGTGACTGTCCCCGTCAGGACAGCAACCCTGCTGTGTGATTGACAGCCAGGTTGTGTGAATGGGGGAAAACTGCATAAATAGCAGGTCTCTGGGACTGGAAAGGCAGAGTCGCCACTGGAATGAAAGAACCGACAAGGAGCTGACATAAGAGGATCCCTGCAACGACTGAACTGCCTGGTGAAGCCCTGCTGCAGTTTCCAATCTTCAGACTCCAACAACAAGAGAAGATCCTCCAGGAATCTTCTTCCACTGAGCTGGTGAGACCAACCAGTTCATCCAAACTTCAAGCCGGTACTCACTCCTCTGGTCAAATTCGCTGTGCAGACCTACAGTGGGCCGGATAGCCAGGAAGGTTGTACCCTGCTTGGGTTTTAAGGAGCGCACCTTTTATTCGTTGCTTTGCTCTGCTGCTGGTTTCTTCCCTGGGCAGTGCAGGACCCTCCACTCTTCCATCTTCATGTCAGTCCGACAGTCGCTTCAGGAACCGTGAGCCTGCAGGAACTGCCAGGAACGTCCATCTGAGCTACAGCTTCTTCTCCATTTAAAGGTACTGTGCAAATCCAGTTATTTGTTTTGTTCAGCCACAGTGAAGGTGTGTGAAACCTTTTGCCAATCCCAGAGCTTGTCCTTCTCTTCTCTTCAAACTAACTTTTCTGCTGACCAACTTAGTCCGAAACTCTTGGCAAAGACTTAACCGTGAAGTACCCTGAACTGTGTGATCTTGAGAAAAAGATGTTTGTCCTATTGACTTTGGCCCTAAGCCTTTTTGATTTTATTCCATCACTGTAGTTCCTCTTTCCCAATTGCCGTGCTTACTCACTTGTTGGTGCTGCTCAATTTTAGCCTAACTTGTTTTTCACTCCCTTTTTGAATTACTGGTGTGCCATTTTGCTCACACTTTATTTTGAGTTTAACTTGTCCAGAATCTATTGGGAGTGGTGGGGTGTACTAAGAGTGTGATGTTTCAACTGCTTTACTTTAGTGAAATGTTTTACAACTGATGTGTAAATAAATGTATATTATTTTACTCAGAAACCTTGAGTCAGTGTTTGTTTGAATCATAGTAATTGCTGTCCTTTGTGTAACTTTGTGTAACTATTGATACTGATAACTTGCTCTTAAGATAAGTCTGGCTGCTCAGCTATCGCTACCACTTTACTGTGTAGTACACGCTTGTACTAAAGGTGAATTTGTACTGTCACTTGTAGTCTTAATTGTGTGTGGTGTTCCCAAAAGGTACTGCATATAATTCTGCCTAACACTCCTTTACCGCAGAAATGACCAATAGTATGCTCCAATTTCCATTTTTACTGCTGAATAAAAAAATAAAACAATATTTTTCTCTTCACCTGAACATAATATTTACTTCAAACATTACTATTAACATACACATTCTTAATCAAACGGTGTTAATTCATTATTAAATAATCAAACAAGAGTACATGCACATGTGGGAGAGTGTTGTGTTATTTCAGGAAAAGTAAACTCTCACACAAAAACTGCGCAACAGATTTGATCCAATAAAATAATTATTTTAATCATATATCTCAACTCCTGTAGGAGAGCCCTTTTGATAACACATGTTTCGGCATGTCTCGTGCCTTTTTCAAATCTGGGCATTTGTTTTTCCAAAAACATGCATTACTTCATTACAAAAACATTTAAACATATCCATGTGCATTCAAATTATGACAGAGATGAGGGAGTGGTGAAGGGGGGGAAAGTTAAGGTCAAATGAAATGACACACCACATAAAAACAAAGAGAAAACACATGCGCGTGTACATGGCAGGCATTTTAATGATAATTAGGCACCTGTTGAAAGTATGGCAAAAAGAATATACATGAGGTAGACAGGTTGGCGTCTCACGTGGGATCAGGAAACTGACGCGCAGGGATAATAAAATGAGCTCTTGATGTAAGCGGTGGTAGAGTAATGATGCACCGACACAGTAGCTGATTATCTGTAACACTGAGCAGCCCGCGGAAAGTGAACGTAAAACATGATAAAATGCGCATGAGGAGTAGGACGGGGCTATTTAAACATTATGGGACTAAACATGATAGGGAATAGAAGTGTGGTGCTAACCTTATTGGAGTAACACATAGCATGAGGTAGACAATATTTATTTAAAACAGTGTATGGTTGTTGTGGAGACATGAAATAAATTACGCACCAGGGACATTTGAAAGAGGATAAATAGTGCGTTGTAGTGAAAGATTTCAATAAAGAAAAACATATATGTATGGTAAGACACTAACTTCCATTTATTTTCGATTTTAACTAAATATTTGGAAATAAGGATCTCAGTTGATAGTACTAAATCAAGGGATGCCCTTAACAATTTAAACAAAGGATTTTGAATAGAAAATTGTTTCTGAATATAGTGTGAAATAATTGTAAAGAAACAATGGAGAAGGTTCACAATCAAAGAAATATGTCAAAAAGACATATGATGTAACATGTATTTGAAAATGAAAAATGACAAGGATTTTCTTTAATGTTTTCTCTTTGTTTTTATGTGGTGTGTCATTTCATTTGACCTTAACTTTAAGAGTCAGTCTACATTGCTTCAATTCCTTAGCTATGCTACTTAGAAGATGCAGTGATATACTTGTCGCAATTTCACTAATGATGCTGGTGTACCTGGTTGGCCACCAGACATGGGCATACAAACTGACTGATTAAGGTGGAGAAGAACCCCAAACTTATGGTTATTGCACCCAGTGTCTATCCCTGTTAGTAATATTGCCGCCACTGTGTCACATATACTATTCGTCTCTTTCAATCCTCATCATTTTCTAACTACTCCGATTTACCAATGAAGTCACAGTCCATTCTTCTTTTAGTTGGTTCTGTTTTTCATTCCTTAAGATAGCTTAGTCAATTATCTTTTTTAAAATGTCTTGCTCAATGGTGACTTCATAACATCTACTGTAATCTTCAAAATGACCCATCCATGTTAGTTTATTGATCTTATAGCATTTAAAAAAAAAATATTCATGTTACGTTCCAACAAAAAAAATTCCGTGAGATTTCGATTTGTATTCCTCCTCTTCCAAGTATTTCCATGTAATAGTCAGTGTTATCCACTGAAATGCAAAATTGTTCACATGGAAAAAAATATGCAATTTTCTAAATTCAAATCATTTCAACATTACCACCATGCTCTGAATAACTACCCAATCATTACAATTTAGGGGCCGATTCATGGAACAAACGTGCGCCGAAAATCTACGCGCAAGCAGGCGCAAGCAGGCGCAAGCGGAAAAAAAGAGGCGCACGCGCACGTGTGCGATTCATGGAAGTCCCTGCGCGTGTCTTCCTCGGGATGTGCGCCAAACCCGTGCATGGCGCACACGTCACTGCAACATCCCGAAAGACGTGCGCGAAGCGCACAGTGAAAGCGCACCACCTCTGCGCATACACTAGAAAGTGGGCGGAACACGGGGCGTAACGCGCGGAATGGGGAACAACTCGCGAAAACAAGGGCGTAAATGGGGATGTACTGCAGGGAAGCAGAGGGAACGCCCACACGCACCCGAACTACACGTATTCATGGAATCGAATAGGGCAAAGCCACGCACAGCGAAAGACACGCACAAGCCCAAACACGTCCGCCACACGAAGGCAGGCGGTAGCGTCCCTGCGCATTACAAAAGTGGCAACATACAGCAATAGTGCCTGTGCGAGCGGGGCACGTGTATTTCGGGGTTGCGCGGGAAGTTACAAACGCGATTGAGCGGGGTACGTGTATTTCAGGGGTTCGCGTGAAGTTTCTCACGTGATCGGGCCTGGGGGAGCGGGTGTGAATTTTCTCACGCGATCGGGCCTGGGGGAGCGGGCTACGTGTATTTCAGGGGTTCGCGTGAACTTTTTCACGCGATCGGGCCTGGGGGAGCGGGCTACGTGTATTTCAGGGGTTCGCGTGAACTTTTTCACGCGATCGGGCCTGGGGGAGCGGGCTACGTGTATTTCAGGGGTGCGTGAGAAGTTCCACACGCGATTGGCCTGGCCGCGTGTATTTCAGGGTTGCGTGGGAAGTTCCACACGCGATTGTCCTGGGCGCGTGTATTTCAGGGGTGCGCGGGAAGTTCCACACGCGATTGTCCTGGGCGCGTGTATTTCAGGGGTTCGCGTGAACTTTTTCACGCGATCGGGCCTGGGGGAGCGGGCTACGTGTATTTCAGGGGTTCGCGTGAAGTTTCTCACGCGATCGGGCCTGGGGGAGCGGGCTACGTGTATTTCAGGGGTTCGCGTGAAGTTTCTCACGCGATCGGGCCTGGGGGAGCGGGCTACGTGTATTTCAGGGGTGCGTGAGAAGTTCCACACGCGATTGGCCTGGCCGCGTGTATTTCAGGGTTGCGTGGGAAGTTCCACACGCGATTGTCCTGGGCGCGTGTATTTCAGGGGTGCGCGAGAAGTTCCACACGCGATTGTCCTGGGCGCGTGTATTTCAGGGGTGCGCGGGAAGTTCCACACGCGATTGTCCTGGGCGCGTGTATTTCAGGGGTGCGCGGGAAGTTCCACACGCGATTGTCCTGGCCGCGTGTATTTCAGGGGTGCGCGGGAAGTTCCACACGCGATTGGGCTGCGTGCGGGTATTAGGGGTGCGCGCAAAGTTTCACACGCGATTGGGCTGCGTGCGGGTATTACAGGGGTGCGCACGAAGTTTTACACGCGATTTCAGCAGGGTACGTGTATTTCAGGGGTGCCGGGGAGTCCTACATGTGATTTGCCAGTGTGGGTCCTCCCAGGTGTTCCCTGTACACCCTCCACGGCCCCTGCAGGCAGCCCACACCACAGGGGACTACCCTGCATCCCTGGTCATGTCCCGCAGGCAGCCCACCCAACATGGGCATGCCCCCCAGCAAAGGCACATGTCTCCTTGCACCAATGATCACCAACTCATGTCCCCTTGCACCCCCACCCCCAGCATTGCGGGGCACCTGCCAGCAGGCCCCCACCCATGTCTCCCAGCACCCCCACCCCCCCAGTCACCAGGGGCAGCCTCAACTAGGCCCCCACCCATGTCTCCCAGCACCCCCACCCCCCCAGTCACCAGGGGCAGCCTCCACCAGGCCCCCACCCATGTCCCCCAACACCCCCACCCCCAGCAGTGCAGGGGCACCCACCACCAGGCCCCCACCCATGTCTCCCAGCACCCCACCCCCCCAGTCACCAGGGGCAGCCTCCACCAGGCCCCCACCCATGTCTCCCAGCACCCCAACCCCCCAGTCACCAGGGGCAGCCTCCACCAGGCCCCCACCCATGTCTCCCAGCACCCCCACCCCCCAATCACCAGGGGCAGCCTCCACCAGGCCCCCACCCATGTCCCCCACCACCCCCACCCCCCAGCAGTGCAGGGGCACCCACCACCAGGCCCCCACCCATGTCTCCCAGCACCCCCACCCCCCCAGTCACCAGGGGCAGCCTCCACCAGGCCCCCACCCATGTCTCCCAGTACCCCCACCCCCCAGTCACCAGAGGCAGCCTCCACCAGGCCCCCACCCATGTCTCCCACCACCCCCACCCCCCAGCACTGTGGGGCACCTGCCAGCAGGCCCCCACCCATGTCCAACTCATGTCCCCCACCACCCCCACCCCCCAGCACTGTGGGGGACCTGCCAGCAGGCCCCCACCCATGTCCAACTCATGTCCCCCACCACCCCCACCCCCCAGCACTGTGGGGCACCTGCCAGCAGGCCCCCACCCATGTCCAACTCATGTCTCCCACCCCCCCACCCCCCAGCACTGTGGGGCACCTGCCAGCAGGCCCCCACCCATGTCCAACTCATGTCCCCCACCACCCCACCCCCCAGCACTGTGGGGCACCTGCCAGCAGGCCCCCACCCATGTCCAACTCATGTCCCCCACCACCCCCACCCCCCAGCACTGTGGGGCACCTGCCAGCAGGCCCCCACCCATGTCCAACTCATGTCTCCCACCACCCCCACCCCCCAGCACTGTGGGGCACCTGCCAGCAGGCCCCCACCCATGTCCAACTCATGTCCCCCACCACCCCCACCCCCCAGCACTGTGGGGCACCTGCCAGCAGGCCCCCACCCATGTCCCATCCATGCCCCCCTGCACCTGGGTCCCAACAATTCCCAATCATGTCCGTAATGGCCATCCTCCCCTGCCAAAAGGCCCAACCAACTATCACATCCACCCACATATCAAAGGCAATTACATGTTACACACCCAATGTAAATAATGCAAATGAACACATGTCTGTCACACACAATGGCTGCAAGTGAATGTTAAAACACCCAACATGACATGCATGAAAGTAATGAGATGATACGACACATTGAAGGATGAAAATAAAAATGTATTGAAAATCAACAAGAATGGAAATGAAATTAGAAAAACCACAAAGCAAAACAACAAAAAGAAGATGAATGTCCATGAAAAAAATCCAAAAAATCCAAAAATCCATAGAAGAACTATATACAAGACAATCCCGGGTCCATGAGCCCAACCAAATGAAACCTAACTATGTCAACTAACTAAAAACTGAACTATATACAAAAAAGTGGAGCATTGTCCAATCGCAACCAAATAAAAAAAAAATAATTTAAAGGAAACCTACCACTAACTATATAACTATATACAATGGCAGCAGGCAAGTCCTGCGGCTCACTCTGTGATGTTGCCGGCCAGGGCATCATCGAACTCCATGTCGATGTCCTGGAGGCGGGACTCTGTCCTGGCCCCGAGGTCTCGCAGGGATAACCCCATGTTCACCTCAAACTCCCTGCGAGCGTCCTCGAGGCACTCAGCCCGCCTCAACGCCCGACGCATGGAGAACTCCGCCCTGACCATGGTGAGCCGCTCCTCTTCCGCCCGCTGCCGCTCCGCACCTATCCGCTGGACCAACTGCTCCCACACGGAAGACACTACCATCCCAGGGTTCTCCTGCCCTCCGACCGATGCCTGCCCCTCTGATCTTGATGGCCCCGAGCCATGATGCCTCCCACGTCGAGCCTGCTGCTGCCTCCGACGCCACTGCCTCTGCCAGCACGACGGCATCCAGGATGATGGAAACCACCGACGCCGTCGTGCACGTGCCCTGCCCGATGATGCCGTCACATCCTCCATCTGCTGGGGTCCAGTTGCTGTGTTGTCCACCCCTGCTGGACCTCTGACTCCCGACTGTGGCAGGGATGGGATCCCCACCGAGCTGGCTGCATTGGTCAGGGCAGGTCCACAGGGGGCCCTGGTGGCATCTGGGCCGGAAGACGGCAAGGAGAACGACTGGCGTATAGTCTCCACAGAGGAGGAGAGGGCCGCCAGATTGGCCGACACATGCAGGAAACCCCCGAACATGGCCGATCCCAATTGGGCCACGTCGGCACGGTGCTCTTCGTGATGACGTGCGTGCTCCTCCTGGGAAGCACGCACGGCATCACGAATCACAGCCGTGCGCATCGCGACCCCAATCAGGACCTTCTCCACACGGCCAGGGGTCCCCTCGTCCGCAGGTGGAGGGGAGTCAGATGACATGGACATCCCCTCTACCTGCGGACGGGCCTGGGACGGGGCATCCCTGCTGGTGCAAGGTGGTGCACCCACAGGTTCAGGGACAGCGACATGCACAGGCCCCTCCACGGTGACCTGTGCTGTCTCCTGCCCCTGGACTGCACCACTTGCACCAGCAGGGATGCCCCCACCAGGCCCCATGTGCGCCTCAGTGGCGGACTCCTCCTCCTCTGTGGAAACCACCAACCTGGATGGCTCCTCGCCGTCTACCGCCGTAGCAGGCCCCTGTGGGGGCTCACCCACCCCTTCCGCTGCAGCCGTGGGGGCATCCCCGCCACCTTGCTCCACAGCGCCGTCTCCGCCCTCTCCTTCACTAGCCGCTGCGTAGAGGGAGACATAGAACACAAGCATCAGGGTACTGTACAATGGTCCCCTAGACAGGAAGCAATAGCAGATGAGTGCCACTGTCAAAGTACACTTCCATCATGTCACACCACAACACATGTGTCAGTCCAGGCAAAACACACACAGTGACAGTCATGGTGCGTGCCATGGACATTTCAATGCTTGTCCAATGGACTCTCGAATCATACAATGTAATGGGACTCACATGCATCATGGGTCATGCCTATCATATGCACACACTTCACCTCAGTCACATCCATCTGGCCCCGTACACCCCAATCACAGTGCATACAAGGATGACTAGGCCGCATCAATGAATCTGTACATTGTCACAGACATGTGTCATGCATCCATGGCACTCACAAGTCACAGACACGCAGGTCAGGCACACAGACATGGATACCACATATGTATCTGGCATCAGCACCCATCCCTCGCCCCCACCCATGTCCAGGAACAGAGACTGCCATGCTCTGATGTGTGCAATCTGCACAGGGCTCCCCATGTCGCATTCAAACACATGCAACAACCGTGCGGTTCACACATTACAGGTCGCACATGCATTCCCATGATGTCCCTGCACACATACATGCGTACATGGCCTATGTCACACATGCAGGCAAGTATCAGACAACCAGCACACTGCAACATGCCCTGTCTCACACAGCAATGCTTGGCCACTTACCGCTCAACTCCAGATGGGTCTCCCTCTCAAGGACCTGGGCGTGGAGCGCTGGGTGTGCGCATTCCAGGACCCTCATCTGGATGGAACTCATGCGGCCCCGGCCCCCCTCCACGAGGCACCGGGCCTTCATGAGGGTCCTGGACCTCAAGTCCTCCCAGCGCTTCTTGACCTTCTGGATGGTGCGGGTTGCCACCCCCTCCGCGTTGATGGCAACCACACAGTCGGCCCAGATCCTATCCCGTCCTTCCCTGTTGGCGCGGGACGATCCGAAGAGGGCATCATACTGCCCCAGGACTTGCTCCACCAGGACACCAACTTCGGTGGCAGTGAAGCTGGTGCCCCTCTGCCCCTCTGGCCGGGGGTTGCCACTGGGGTCAGATGTGGATGTGCCCGACATGGCAACCCCAGGGGCAGGAGTGGGTGGGCAACTGGGTCCTGGGGCTGGGCTGTGGAGCGATGTTATTCGAGTCGGGAGTCTTCTGTACCAGCAGGGATGGACACAGCAACTGGACCCCTGCAGATGGCTGATGTGCAGGCACCAAATGGCAGGGCATGGTGGCAGCAGGCAGGCAGGCAGGCAGCAACAGATGGCACGTGGAAGGCTGCTCGGGGCACTGGGGGGCAGTGATTCGGCCTTCTGGGCAGGAGCGTGGTCTTCCGTGTGTTTTCGCGTGGCCAGCTTGATACGGAGTGATTTGGCACGTGAAAAATCTGCACGTCAGCGTGTAATTCGAGGAAAGGCCCTTAGCGCGTAAGCGCGTCAGCACGCGTACGCGATTTCATTGGACCAAAGGCCCTTACAGCGTAAGCGCGTCTGTGACGTTTTACGCACGGGCGTTGCCCTGGCAGGGCTTGGAGATCCCGCGTGCCTTTATGTTCTGTACGTGCTTTTCGTGCGGTGCGTGTGTTTTCCATCCGTTGGGGTTCACACGCTATTACTTCACAGCGGGTGTTGGCTACGCGTTCTACTACACGCAAGGCAGACGGTGAGTGGTACCCCGCTCCCCCAGGCCCGATCGCGTGAGAAACTTCACGCGAACCCCTGAAATACACGTAGCCCGCTCCCCCAGGCCCGATCGCGTGAGAAACTTCACGCGAACCCCTGAAATACACGTAGCCTGCTCCCCCAGGCCCGATCGCGTGAGAAACTTCACGCGAACCCATGAAATACACGTAGCCCTCTCCCCCAGGCCCGATCGCGTGAGAAACTTTACGCGAACCCCTGAAATACACGTAGCCCGCTCCCCCAGGCCCGATCGCGTGAGAAAATTCACGCGAACCCCTGAAATACACGTAGCCCGCTCCCCCAGGCCCGATCGCGTGAGAAACTTGATGCGAACCCCTGAAATACACGTAGCCCGCTCCCCCAGGCCCGATCGCGTGAGAAAATTCACGCGAACCCCTGAAATACACGTAGCCCGCTCCCCCAGGCCCAATCGCGTGAGAAACTTCACGCGAACCCCTGAAATACACGTGGAAGGCGTTCTTGGGGGCGTAACTGGCGCTGCTGCAAGGTCGCTGCGCCACTGTGCGCCAGGGCTGGTTTTGGTGGCTGGAATCCATGAATACGCTGTGCGCGGAAATGGGTTTTGGCGCACGCGGCTGGCGCAGGGATTCGCACGCGCACACTGTGCGCCAGCCGCGTGCGCCATTTGTGCGCTGAATTCTATGAATTACCCCCCTAATGTGTTATCCAGAACAGTCTTATGTGACCAAGAAAGACACATATTCTCTTCATCATAAATACAAATAATAAAATACCTAATCACTTCAACAGACACATCTGCTTTACTCATTCACCATTACACTCAATCAAATCACCATAGTCCAACAAAAGTTATACATACACACTCTCCAAAAAAACAAATAACTATCATAGGTCACTCTTAATTCATCTACATTAAACCCTTTCTTTGTCTACTCCACTCTGCTTCCATGAACTGCAATCTGCAGCATACTTTACAATGAAGTGCATCTTTGTTGCATGATAAAAGCTAGGTACCCTCAGCCTCTTTGCTCTGCATTGTCCAAGCACAGAACCAGACCCACAATTACTAGCAAGGCCAAAATGAATGCTTCTTGTCCTGTCTGTCCTTGTCGTGTCTGTCATATACTTCTTATGCCACTATACCACCTTCCAGAGTATTCTTCTAGCCTCCAGGCCACATGTTTAAAGTTCTCCCTCGTTTATTTTGTATACAATTTGCATAATTATAAATATATATTTCAAAGTAGGAAACTCATCTCCTTGGGTTCTTCATACATGCATTATAAAAAACAAAGAACAAATTAAAGTCACTTCTGTCACCTGTGTGACTCTAATGCTTTGAATGTGTGAGTGCTGTCGTTGACAACCAGTTGCCTTTTCTTGTTTTCATTATTGAAAATAAACAAAACAAATTTTAAAATAAAAAAACTATCAATTGTATGTTTCAATCAATATATTTGGCAATGAGTACAGAAACAAAACATTTTAATTCATATTTATTGTTAAAATAAAACAAATATTTTTGAGAAAAAATATTTGACCATTCTTACAAATACATATGTACTTAGAAAAATAGACTCATGTTTCTTTTACCCCAAAATACTTACATTTAAAACAAATATATGTATATACTTAAAACAATATGCACAGTAAAATGTTTCATAAAACGCTTTTTGTTAAATCGGATAAAAAGATATTCTTTCAAAATAAATAATTTACATTTGTATATGAATCAATACATATGAGGTAAACCAAATCACAAAAAGGACCCCACAACAAAATCTATTGCATGGACCTCCTGCTTCCCACTGTCTGGCGACACCAAGACAATATTTTATAATATAAAAGGTAAAACAGATTTAATTATCAATTGGTGAAGAAAAATGGTGAAATCACACAAATGCTGATTCATTAGAAAAAACATTTTTATTTTAGAAAAAATACACCATTCTCATAAAAACTGTGTTTAAAAAAATACACAGACTAAGAAAACCCTGACACCAGGTTTTTTGAAAGGACAATTACGTACAGCACATCAATGTCAAATGAAAAATCAAAAATAACACATTCAAAATTAGAAAAAGACAACAATGTTTAACATACAAACATTAATAAAAAAAATCCATTTGTTGTATTTCATATGTGACCCAACATGTTTCTGTCCAGTGACTCATAAGTGTCTGACATTCATCAGGGGTAGTTCTTCTCAAAATTTTACAACAATCGTCCCCCTCTAGTCCTGGTAGGAGTGGATCTTGACTTGATCTTTAATAAAATCGATAAAAACATTTAGCCATATTAGGAATTATGTGTACACCTGATTCTTCATAAATTATTCTACTAGTGATGTAATACATCAAAATTTCACAAAAGGCATCCTTAGTAGATAAAGCACCTCGCATATAGTCCCCTTCAGGAAAACCACAGCACCACAAAGTCTGCTAAACAAGTAACTTGAATTCAGAGTATTCCAAGAATTCAATGTAAACATATACAACTTGATGGCCAGCCGTATTTCAGCCACGCTTTCATTATTCCCTTTACGTGGGCATTAGATAAACACACTGTGTAGAAAAAGAAAAACAGACAAAACATATTGTAGTGCACACTCATATTGCCCAGATTAGAGATCGCATTTCTCAAAAAATGCACCCCTAGACAAAACACATACCACATTATGTATCTCGTGGTCATGGCCATTTCAAAGATCAGATGATTGTGGATGTAAGGCCCAAATGTTTCCAGATTTTATAACAGCGCTGTATTCTTTCTTACTTTTATCACGTTCAATCTATGAAACAAGTGAAAGAACACGCTAGAGTTGCATAGAGACCAAAATTCTAATTGTGTGCACCCTAATGGTTTTCAGAAAACACAGAATTCTCGTGCGGCAGTGTGGGGAAACATTTCCCATATTCTAGACTTAAAGCCGCCATGTTTTAATATGAGGGAAATATTCCTGAAATAAGACCAGCACTCGTGTGTACCAACCCATCCTACAGCTACAAAAATGCCATGTTAAACACTAGCGGGCTATAGAAACCTCCATAGACTCCAATACGTGAAAAAGAATTCCGTATGGTTTCAAAACAGCATGGTTCCCTTAATACACGTCTGTGCCATGTAAAACTCAAGACTCCATTCTTCACGGTCACGAAATCCCCATTCACTGGGACGCTGTGTTGTTTATACCCATACCTGGTAAAATTGTAAACTCCAATATTTCATTGGCTATTGGCCAAGTTCACAAGAACATGTATGTAATGATAAAGACAATATGCTTACATATATAGTTACATTTAGAACATAGGAAACAAATAAAAGATAAGATATTGACAGGCATGATTCAGAAACATAGGAGCCATATACTAGGTCAGATGAAAAAGGCAGAAAAATTGAACACCTAAGCCCTCGAGACTAGGTCCTTCTACCATTGTGCCACTCCACATCTTTGTTTAATCCGAGCATATGGCTACAGGTTTTGAAAATTAGTTTTTGTTCCAGGGTAATTCATTTCTGATCTGTTGTTTCTTTGTTAGTCCCATCTACCCATTTAAGAAACACCCATCTCAAAACTTCATATGTTTCGGCCCTTTTCAATAAAATGTTCTACTATAGGTGCCTGTAAAACTTTGGCCTTGATACAGCTCCTATGTTCAATCATGCGGGTCTTACATTTACGGTTTGTCTTGCCTATGTAATGCAAACGGCATGGACATGTTATCATATACACAACATGCATGCTGTTGCAATTACAACATTCTGTGATGTTCCATGTGATGAACAGGTCTATATCTACTTCCTTGACCACTGAAGTGAATTGACACATAATATAACTTCCACAGGGGTAATTCCCTACCGCTAGAGGCAAACCCCATTGAGTGGTTTGTTTAACAGAAAGTTGCTTTTTTTATATATACAAAATTTTTTATATATACAAAATTGATTTTTTACATTCTTTTAAACGTAAGGAGATCTTGTTTATAGTATGCATTTAAAGTTTTCTTAGAAACTAATTGATGCAATAATAATAAAAAAAAAAAAAAAGAAAGTTGCTTTTTCTCTTTTATATCATTTATGATGAGGATGTTTTTCAAATTTTGACTTCTTTTGTAATCTACAAGGGGAGTACAATTTTCTTTGCTGTACACCTTCTTCCAGTTTTTGTAGAACACTTTCTGGATCTTATATGAAAGGTCTGAGAAGGAATTAACAAAAAAAAATGTATTTTCTCTTTTATTTTTTTTATTTAGGTGTTTGTTCCATTAAAGTCTCACGATTATTGTTGTATGCTCTCTAAGCAGATTGTTTCACCAATTTCTCAGGGTACCCTTGTTTCACCAGTTTGTTATGGAGGATATTAGCACTTTCCACATAGTGTTCTTTTAGACTGCTGTTACATTTCACTCTCAAAAACGACCAAAAGGTAAGTTACATCTGATGTGTTGGGCACGATGACTAGAAAAATGAAGGAGTGCATTGCGATCTGTAACTTTGCTTTAAGGTTTAACTCGCAGCACACCTGCTTGGTGGAAAACAGTGATATCAAGAAAATTAATTTCAAAATCTTTAATTTCTTGAGTGAATTTCAAGAATCTCTTTTGTTCGTTAAGCAAAACCACAAACTCTTCCGCCGTTGCTCTGTCACCTTCCCAAATGATGAAAATATCATCAATGTAATGCAACCATTGTCACAATTTATTCTTATACGGGTTGGTGTCCGCATAGATGGTCACATTTTCAAACATTTCAACTTATAGGTTTTCGCAAATTGGTGGCCATGGCTGCTCCCATGGCCGTACCTTACACTTGTTGATAAAATGTTCCTTCGAACTGTAAAAAATTCATAGTAAGTACATATGTGGTACACCATAAAATAAAACTGTTGCTGACCGGATGGTTGTCTTTACGGGCCAAAAGTGTTTCCTCTACCACCTCAAGGGTAGCATTTTGTGTGTAGAATGACAGTATACAATGATTGGATGTACAAACAGATAAGCAAATGGATGCCTGGTATGAAACTCGCCCCTTCAATTTTGTTGATTTCATCGGATGTATCTTTTAGATAGCTTTTCATCTGTCGGACAAAAGAACTCAAATAGATATCCACAAATTTGGATAGGGGCTCCAGGATGGAATTAACTCCCGAAACTATGGGGCGCCCCAGGGGTTTGGTTTGATTCTTATGAATTTTAGGCAAGATATAGAAGACAGGTGTTCTGCCACTCTTCCTTCTTAAATAATCTGCCTCCTGTTTGCCAATCATGTTGTTTTCCAGGGCTGCAGCAACCGTACCATTAAAGGTTTGAACCATTTGCTCAGTGGGATCTTTTTGTAAAACCTGGTAACTGTTCCTGTCTTGAAGCAAGTTGTTACACTCCCTTATGTAGTCAGATCTATTTAAGACAACAATCGCTGGGGGCGTGGCTTGGAGCGCCATCAATGTGGCTGCTCCCCTGAGGCCAGCTGTGTGAAGCCCGCCGCAATATCAGAATAAATGCGGCTCCAAGTAGCCCAGTGGGAGCCCAATTAACTCTCAGGTCGTTGGAACACCTGAGGCACCTATGGGCTGAAGAAGGGAGCGTAACGCTTAGGCTGAACAAAGTTATCTGCCCAGAACCACCGGGCTCACATCGGCATCGGAAGATTCAAGATGGAGGCCGCGGCTATCCACAAACTCTGGAGATGTGGCTGACGACGCTCGAGACTGCCCTCGGCATCTGCGCGGCTAGCCTTGGATCCTGGCTCTGCTGAGAGGCGCCGATCAGGTGGTCCCCCGGATCCCCCTCCCGCAACCACCCCAAAGCAAGCGGCCCACTGCAGGTCGCACAACGAGGTCCCCGGCACCCCCGCAGCCCACTCCGGGCTGATACGTGGCCCCCGCGGGGTGCGGCACCTTTCTGCGCTGGAGTTCATCGTCGGCTCCGGTACCGGAGGGGACAATGGCACAATCGGTGCCCCATCAGGTAGGGGCTGCTGGGGGATGAGGGCGAGGTTGGGGGCCCTCTTCACACCCTCCCTGGGCTTACAGTGCGTGCTTCACTGTGGCACAGAGCGGCAGCTCCCCCCCGGCAGGCCCTGAAACTTGCTCCAGCCTTCTCTCGCCGCAGAATCAACGCCAGTGGGAGAGTGCACATCTAACCCGGAGCCTGCACTCTTGATTCCTGGGGCACCTCGGCCCATGCCCACACTCTGTGCCTCTCCTCTGGCCTGGGAAGCGGAGGATCCTATTTTCCCTCTCCTCCAACAGATGGGATAAAGTTGGGGTCTTGTGTGCACAACAGACCCCACTCGGCCACCGCTGGGGGTCCATGAACTTCCATCTCCAGCTCTACTGCCCCTCCAACCTGCAGCCCCAAGTCCTGGACCTTCTGTTACCACTCAGCGGGGGTAGGCGAACCCCACAGCACCCTCAGAAGTGGCACATTGCCCCACTCACGCTCCTTCCCCCAACCGGATTCCAGTGGGGACCTAGTAGTCTTCTCGCCTCTCTGTGGCGGAATATCTTACCTCCTCCCCCCACCAGACAGAGGGGACATTTCCTTCACCCAAATCCTTCAGAACTGTCAAACCTGATCCTCCACGCCAGGGTGCCTCATGTCAGCTGTCCCCGAGACCAGCACCCCCGAGCCATAACCAGCACCTTGGTGGCTGGACGCAAAGTAAGCCTCTCTAACATCTCCTCTACCCCACGATCCGGCACAATGTCCAAGCAAATGAAAACAACCAAAAACGTAGACATTGCCACCATGCTTACCGCTCCAGACAAGGGGAAAAAAACAGATCTTGCCAAGCCCACCCCACAGTCTTCCCAGGAGGGGAGTGATACTCCGGCCACCAGGGGCGACCTACTGGCCTTTATGACAGACATGAAAACTGAATTTAGGTCCTGCATGTCGGAACTTTCCACCAAATTGGAGAACACTGACCACAGGATGGAGCAAAGGCTAGGTGAGGTCGAGGACCGCTCCCAAGACCAGGCAACCACACTGGGGGACATCCAACAGGCAGTAAGAGCTCTCCAAGATAAATGTGAAATCCTCGAGTTCAAGCAAGAGGACTTGGAGAATAGAGCCCGTCACAACAACCTTAGGATCTGGGGAGTCCCATCCTCAGTCCCAGACAAATATCTGCCAGAATGTATAGGGGACTTCTTCCAGGCCCCCCTCCCCCAAATGGACAAATCCCAATTACTGCTGGATCGTACCCACAGACTGCGCCCGCGCCGGGGGTGGACTCGGACCTCCCTCCAGATGTCATCACTAGAGTCCACTACTTCTCCACGAAAGAAGCCATCTCCTCTCTCAGCTGTTCTCGTGATGAGCTCTCCTTCCAGGGCTCACCTATACAGATCTGTCAGGATCTTTCGCTTCTGACTCTCCAAAGGAGAAGGGCGCTCTGACCCCTGCCCCTCTTCCTTCAGGAACGACAAGTCCAGTACAGATGGCTTTTCCCAACGGCACTGCAATTTTCATTTAATGGCTCTCTGCAGAGAATCAGTCACCTGGAAGATGCCACCAAGATCATGCATCCATCCTCCCCCATGGAGGCCGCTTTGCTGAGCCCAGAGGCAATGGGAAGTCCTGAGTTGGCCCCTGCCCCACAACCTATGCGGTCCTCATGGTCGAGGGCATCCCGAAACAACAGGAGGAGGTAATCAGATCTTAAGTTATGCTAAATGACCCGTTACTGCACTACCTACTTAGGCGCCTAACCCCCTTTGCTAACCCAAAGCATAAGTTCCGGCCCTGCATAGATCTACACTCACCCGTTGCGGCGGGCTTCGCCCACGGGCCATGCCCATTCCAAGGTTCATTCCATGTTAAGGTCCTTGGAAACACATGTTATTCCTAATGTCTCAATTGGCCCTGTTGGCCTGGGGTTGGGCTGCACTCACAAATTGCCCGCCCACCAGTTAAAAAGTTGGCCTCCCATTGGGGCCGGTGTTAAAACCCCAAGAGCAGGACAGCACACTTCCAACTCACCCCTATGATGGCAACTAATGGGCGATCTTCCAACTCCCCCCCCAGAGCAGGGGGTAACTGAGGCTCTGACCTAGGAGCATCAGACACTACGATGCCTTTCATAGAACGTTAACAGGCTTAACGCACCCCCAAGCTCAAGTCAATCTTACAGAAACTACAGAACGAGGATGCCGGGGTGGCGTTGCTCCAAGAAACTCACCTCCTTCTGGCTGATTTTGGTCACCTTTGATCCCGTTTCTACCGACGCTAGTTCTTTGCCTCGGGAGACTCTAAGAAGGGAGGCACAGCGATCCAGTTTAGGAAATACCTAAATCCCCAAATATTGGGCTCTATAACCTGCCCGGAGGGCCACTTTGTGGCTGTCAAATGCATTTTGCTGGGGGACCTTTATACCTTTGCATCAGTGTACGCCCCAACTCGGGGCAGGCGACCTTTTACGACTCGCTGGGTTCCTCCCTCTCGGGCTTCGTAGAAGGCCAAACAATAATAGGAGGAGACTTCAATGGAGTACCAGGCCCCACCAGAGATAAATCCCACCCCCACGCCCCTGGTGATTTCACGCAGGCCCTCAGCCTCCTGTGCCTTTTCAGAACACTGGAGGTAGTGGACTCATGGCGGGTGCTCCACCCCACCGAGAAAGATTATTCATTTTTCTCCCATGTTCATCGAACCTTCTCTAGAATTGAGCTCCTCCTATCTTTGCCCCAAACTCTTGCTTTCACCAACGAGGTATCCATCGGCCCAAGGATCCTATCGGATCATGCTCCTATAATAATGGAACTTCGCATCCAGGACCCCAAAGATAACACCCTACGTAGATGGTCGCTTTATGACCCGATCCTCAATGACATGCTAATTAGGGACAAGATCGCAACCACCATTAGGAACTTCTTCGAGGAGATCACTGGTCACAGACACCTCCCCTGCTAACAACTGGGACGCGATGAAAGCAGTGGTTTAGGGGAGCCCTGATAGCCCAAGAGGTGGCATTCCACCGGGACCGGAGACAAATCCGGCAAGCCCTGGAAGAAGAACTGCAAACAGCAGAAGAAGCCCAAAAGAAGAACAAGTGGTCAGCCAGATCTCAACGAGCCCTCCGCTCAGCCAGATAGAAGCTGGAGGCCCACTACGCTGAGCATACTGTGCAATTACTGGCCAAGACCAGACAATTCTATTATGCCAAGAACAACAAGGCTAAAAAGCTACTGGTAGCCAAGCTGGCCAAAACGAGACACACCAATACCATTGCAGGGCTTCGAGACCCACAAGGGGTGATTCACTATTCTGAGATAATGAAACAACAACTAGCAGTGGACCACCTAACCCATGTTATGCTGGCACCCCCACGTGACCGGTCCAAACAAAAGGAATACCTGTGGAGGGCCGCCTTGCCACGCCTCCCCGATCCCACGAGAGAGAAGCTGGAAGCTCCAATAACAGATGAAGAGGTCAATGAGGCTATCAAGGCTCTTAAATCACGGGCTCCGGGCCCTCACGGGTTCTCCTTGAGATTCTATAAAATATTCAAACCCCAGCTGATCCCCCACATGGTGACACTATTCAGCTCATTCAAGGGGACGGGCTCAGTGACCCCTTTGATGCAGGAGTCCACAGCTGTCCTCCTTCCTAAGCCAGGGAAGGACCCGAGAGACCCAGCCTTGTACAGACTCATCGCCTTACTGAACATAGATGCCAACCTCTGCTCCAAGATCCTGGCCAACTGGCTTTCACACATACTTCCAGACATAATCCACCCCGACCAGACGGGCTTCATCCTGCACAGAACCGTGGGAGACAATATCCGGAGAACCCTGAACCTGGTAGCCATCACCCAACGAAACTCCCAAGGCCTCACCCTAATGGCCCTAGACGCCACCAAAGCTTTCGACATGGAGTGCACCCTAGAAATTTTCGGTTTTGGCGCAGTGTTCCGGTCCATGGTTCTGGCCAACTACAAAGCCCCTAAAACCATCCTGAGGATCAATGGCACCCTCTCAACCCCGATCCCCATGACCTCCAGGACAAGACAGGGCTGTCCGCTGTCTCCCCTTCTCTTCGCCCTAACAATGGAACCCTTTGCCCAGAGGATCAGGCAAAACAAACTAATCAAGGGCCCGCAGGTGGGCCCATCGCAACACAAAATAGAACTGTACACAAATTACGTACTGCTGACACTCTCAATAGCTAGCACCTCAGCAAGGCATGCCTTGGCAGAAATAAAGAATTTTCGGGGAGGTCACCAGCTTCACTGTCAACTTTTCCAAATCAGTGGCCATGGGCGTCAGCCTCCGGCCAGAGGAATGGGAGACACTAACCAGGCTGTGCCCAATCAGGTCCAATCAGGTCGGGAACGGTCCATCTCCTATCTGGGAGTTCACATCTCGGCAATCCCGAAAGGCACCTATTAGGCAAACTTCCCCAGACTATTTTGAGAACTGGAGGGGGACCTGAAGCGCTGGACCACACAAGAAATCTCACTAATGGGACGGATCACGGCCACCAAAATGAATTTGCTCCCGAGATTCCTCTACGCCTGCTCCTCCCTCGCAGTAGCCATCCCAACACCTTCCCTTCAGGATCTACAGAGGAAAATTCTAAAGTTTATATGTAGATGCAAGAAGGCCAGAATCCCCCACAAGACCCTGGTTGGCAATGCCAGGCTCCGGAAACTGGGGATCCCCGATCTCCAGGCATATAGGGCAGCAGCGCAGCTAGCACACATTCATGCCTGGCAGATATGCACAGCCCGCCCCAGATCAGTGGAACTGGAACAAACTCAACTCCCGCTCCCCCTGCGATTCCTCCCACATATCCAGACCACCCTCAAAGAGTGCTGGAGGAACATTTTGCTGACGACCAAACACACTCCAAGCTCCTGGGACTGGGCCCTGAAACAGAAGGGAATCCCGAGAGGCCAAAGCTGTACTTCCAAAATTTGAAATATGGGGGCCTCGAAACTCTGGAACAGCTATACTTTGGGAACAAACCCTGCACCTTCGAACAGTGCAAAGAGGTGTTTCAACTCCAGGAGGGAGCTAGATTCACTTACTGCCAGCTCCGCCACTGGTGCTCCCAATTGTGGGTTAGGTGCCTGTCAATCATCGAACAGATCACCGGGAGATTGTCGGAAGCGGCTGATTTCCACACGGTGAGGAGAGTGAGTTTTTGGAGCCGGTGCGGCTTGACAATCGTTTTACCACGACGTGACGTGGTGAGCCTGCTAGGTGCTAGGTGCTCTTTTCTAATTTGAGCAGAGGAGGCGAGCCGCGCCGTAAGCCGTGAGCCGAGAGCCATGAGCCGCAAGCCACAAGCCGCAAGCCGTGAGGAGCTGCTGCAGTCCGCGTCCTCAAGGCCGATTTCAAGAGCCCTGAGTCCTGCTGTGAGGCCCGCGTCAGAGCCGAGCCATGTCGCGTCGCTGTGACTACCTGCAGTAGAGGTGACGAGACGAGATGGGACGGGATAAACAGTAAGCCTGTTAGCCCGTAAGCGGTGAGCCTTGCAGTGAGCACTGATCCTTGCCTGAGCCTTGCCCTTACCCCTACCCCTACCCCTACCCTTGTCCTACCTTCCTCCTAGCCCTGGCAGTTTCCTTGGCCACTGGATTGTAAGTGAACGTGAAAGCATACCTCTCTTAGTTGGGAGGGAGGGAGAGAAGGAGAGGCTCGTAGATTGAAAGCGGAAAAAAAAACAGCTGCCTTTGAAAGGCATTTGGAAATCTTGCCTGTAGTTCCCGTGGCACTTGCATGAAGAGGGTAGCTGGGTCGGGGATCAGCTGCATACCCTGCAAATTCCCTGCAATGCTAGAGCAAGTGCTATTGTAAGTGCTACTGCTCGTCACCGACCGTAAAGTAACCTCAGGGGATACAAGCCATACATTATTAAAACATCATTAAAACTTTGGAGGTGCATTAAAAGGGTGATTGAGCAGCCAGTAACTGACATCACTCTATCGGGGAGGCTGTTTAAAACGGGACAACATCAATAAATACTTTTGATTAAAGCTACACATTTCAACTAAGAAAAGGGGAAGAAAGCAGCATAACCAACGTAGCTGTTATCGACAAAAACATTAAGTGTTTAGTGAGCGGGAGACTGCGGGGGGAAACTCCTTTGATCCCGCTTGCACTGTAAAACAGCCGAGTTAAACACAATTAACCCAGACTTCAAAACTGACAAAGGAAGTCACTTCAACAACTGTAATCGGAGTGTTGACTCAGTTTTCTTAAATGAAACTTCGCAGTACAAAAGACATGGAGATAGAAGGGGATGGGTCATATCTGAGTGGAAGCCAGGAACCAGACATTATGGCCAACACTCTAAATCAGGACAACTTGAACCTTAATACCCCTCAACAAATCCATGCACAAGTACACATGGAAGAATTACCGGTCCATTTAGCTGGCAGTCATAAAGAAAAGAACCATAGTACTTGTGGTGCTGGAAATGCATCAGAGGGACAGGGCCTCTGAATCCTTGTCCTTTACTGCTTTTTATCGTGTGTTCTGTCATGTTTTCTGCCCAGGAGTCCATGTGGGACTCCTGGCAGTGCAGCTCTCTCTTTTGGTTTGGTGAACAGACCCATGGGATACCCTTATGGCACCCATGGGTAGGGGTACAACCCTGTGCCCCTAGTGTATGTTTTTGGGCACCTGTGGGTGGCCCATAGAGCAGGGTATGGGCTGGTGGCAGCTCCATGCTGAATTTGACAGGTGCTCTGGGTGTCCTCCATTTTGGGATACCCAGGCTCTGCCATTGGAATCAGTTGATTCCTGATAGGAAACAAGATGGCCCCTGTGGCCTCTTGCTTTCTATTGCCTGTTACCTTGTTTCCCAAAGTCCTGGGAAGCCCTGACTCTGTCCCTTCCCCCTGACTGGCTGTTGGGTGGAAGTTCCATATATGGTGTTGTTGTGAAGGCCCAGCTAGACTGACTGGAGCCTTCCCAGTGACTGTATGTTGTGGGTACCTCCTGTGGGTGGGACCTGGGTGAATGGAGTGTGTGACCAATATACACTCCTTGTTGTGGTTGTCTGGTTTCTGGCATGAGAGACAAAGACTGAGACAGCCCTGCCCGAAACTGGCCTGAATGCAGTGTGTAGTGTTGAATGGCTGGGTACTTGTCCCAATCCACATTCCTTGTTGTGAGTGTCTGAAAGGGAGGAGTGTGGCCTGAATGCACTGTGTGCCTGATTGGCTGACTGACTGCATGAATGCCCTTCTGTATGATTGGCTGCTGAGTGTGTGCCAGCAGTGTGGATGAGAGACGGAATAGTATATCTGGGGACCTCTCACCACTGGTAATTGTTCAGAAGCGTTCAGAAGCATTCTGGAGTTGAGTCTCCACTCTAAGAGTAACTGGAACTGCTGATCCTCCACATCCAGCTGGAAGAAGAAGACTTGCTGTGGCATTTGCTTCGACCGATCCGAAGGCTGCCGAAATTGTCGAAGACTAACCCGAGAGAGGACCTGGTAAGGCGCCCTCTTCCCGTGCTCCGAGGGACCATCGAGCACCGCTCCATCTTCGCCGAAGCGCCCTGGAAGACAGACCCTCGAAAGGCTGCCGACCCGAGACGGGACCGCCGAGGAGATCGAAGTGAAGCACCCGGACATCGCCGCCGTCGAAGTCCATTACCGTCCACCAGGGTTCGCAGGTTTGTGTAACCGCTGGAGGCTCGTCGAAGTTGTGTTGCCCAGCCGTGGGAACCACTCGACGCCGTGCCACCGACGACCGGAGCCGTCCGCTCCTTGCCTAAGAACATTCGAATCGAAGGACTCCCTTGTCGCACCGTCGACCGCTTTATCCTGCCGGAGAAAGTCGAGGACGACCAACGCGCCGAGGAGAAACCTGCCGGTGGGTTTCCCGCCACCCGAAGACCACAAAGACTCAAACTACTCGACGCCCTTGCTGGGCCTCCATCTCCACAATCTTTGCGGTCCAGAACTATTGTCACCGAGGTGCCCCGCACGCCTCTGCCTTGCAGGACGCCGACGCTCCGACACCAACGAGCACCGCTCGGACGAAGCTGCCGCCTCATCGATGCCGTTCTACCCTGTTTGTCGACGGACGTTCGACGCCCCGTGTCTCCCGCTTGAAAGGGAAGCCATTCAAGAAGGGCCGTCGATTCCCCGCCGCCGAACGCCGAGTTCCTCGACGCTTCTCGACGCCTCTCGACGATCCGTGACTCCCGCTTGAAAGGGGGTCGCTCAAGAAGGATCTGTCGACGCCTCTTCAAAGAACTCGACTCCACCAGGTACATTGGGGGGGTAAAAACATTATAGGAGGGAATAAGACTTGCAGAACAATATATGGACTGGGCTTGTGCTATATCTTTATTTTACAGGTTGCCCAGGTGGGGGGATCTCCACACAGAACTGTGTCTAGTGGTAGGGGCCAGTATTCTGCCTATTGCTCAACCATCTTATTTTCTCTTCTCTCTCTATTGCTGGTTTCACTCTATTGATCTGTGTGACATTGTTACAGTATTGTTGATGCACTTTAATGAGATCTAATACAAAGGGTGGTACCACTTTAGAATTGTACATATTTGCCATTGTTGATTTTCCTAAGTACAAAGTGAGTTATTATGATAAGTGTACATAACCTTGAATATTGATTATATGAAGACGTGTTCTAACCAATACAGTATGTGGACATTCCTTTGTGGGGGCTTGGGGACTACACTGTACTTAAGAACCAGCCTGCATCACCTCCTGAGAAGCTAGGCCTTGATTGCTCGTCCATTGCTACCGTAATAGAGAATCTTGGCTGGGGTCTTCTGTGCCTCTCTTCTACCATATAGAGAGCAAAAGTACAGACACCCCCTACCAGTCTGTACAGTACTGCAATTATAAATAAATGGAAACAGGGATTGGAATACACAACAACAACAAAGAGAATCCAACAAAAAATTGAAAATCACTTTTGAAAAAAACGACATAAAAGCCATAACGATGCTGAAGGAGAATCAATCATCCTACGTGAAAACCCAAGACAACCCCATACCCCTTCTTCTAGCACGGAAATCCCCCTTTCACCAGCAAAATCGGGGAGTGAAACTGATTTACCAAATGAAGGGGACGACGTTATGTCAACATCAGCTCCTCAAGACAGACAGCTACTGGAAAACATAGGACAAACCACAGAAGCTAAAAGAGACATAGATCATCAGGCAGATCAAAAAATAAAAACAGACTCAATCTCAGAAACACTGAAAGCATTACATTTTGTTCTCAGTTCATTGGTCCCAGTTTTTGAGATGCTAAAAATTGAGGTGCAAGCACAAAATGGCACACTTTTACAGATGACAAAAGAAATAGTATTGTGTGATTCGTCCTTAGTTGGCCTTGTAACTGCAACCAACACCAATATGACTAAACCACTCCGGGAGTTAAACCTGGAAATGGGAAAACAAGGCCTAGATATCTCCTCCATACAGCAAAGTTTGAAAGAGAAAAGCCAAATGGAAAAACAAAACAATGAACTGCTGGGAGAGGTGCTTTCCTTATTGAAAGGAAAATGGAAAACAAATCTAACAGAGGAAAATAAGGAAAAAACTCGAGAATATTCATTAGATGATACACTGATTTCAGATTCAGTGTTAGAAGAATTTCGAAGAATGGCTAACGCTGTAGAAGGAGAACTGGACTTTGGAGAAGGGGCACAAAAAATACAGAAAAGGTAAATGTGAAACAAACAGAGACACACCAAGACTGGCAGTAGCCAAATGACCAGACATCAAGAGGCAGGAGAAAGACAAGGAAACGTCTAGCAAGAAGAGAGAGGTCAATGACAGTACTCCGCAAAACTAAGAAAAGTAAAAAAAAAGAAAAATTGAAAGAAACGAAGTCTATCGGGAAAGCAAAAGAAAGATCAAACTCGCAGGTAAATCCTAAATATTCTGCAAAAATTGATGAGCAGGACACTCAAACCAGCGATACTGGAAATTTACAAAATCATTTGGGGAAAAGTAAAATTAACCAAGAGAAGAGAACTCAGAAACAAAACAAAAAGACCTCCCAAATGATTAAGAAAGGAAATTGTAATAAGCCCGAAGAAGCCGTAGCAATTACGAAGGCAAGCATAGGCTTACAAATTGAGAACAAGACAGAGGAGGACAATGATTTAAGATCAAAAACTCAGGAGAGCAACAGGAAAGATTTACCTACGCAAGGAAACCAACAAACAAAGAAAGGACTATTAGGAGACATTCAAAGAAATGCTGATGTAAAAGCAATAAAATGGGCCCTAATTTTTCAGAAAAAAAGAGATCCTCAATCGGGCATAAAGAGCAATTGTTTGGTTAATATGGCAACGAAGCTGGGTACACACAATATAAAAATTGCTCCTATCTTTGAAAAAAAGAGTCAGAAGATCGGCAAGGATCCGAGTGCTGTTTCGAAAAACTCGATTATTGCCTTATCCTCGAACAAAATAGAAACAAATGCTACCAACAATGATAATATCCGAAATGGGGAAGGTAAATCGGTTAAACTAAATATCCGAGACAAGCTGGATGACACCAGCTTGAAAATACAGTCAGCATCAAAAATCAGCGAGCACATTAATCAAAACAATTTGAAAAAAAATGCCATCCAAAGACTCATGTTAAGATTGCGTTCGAATACAGGGCATCATTAATCATTAAGCAGGGCAGTAATCTTTGGCCTGACAAAGAAAGTGAAAAATCTTCACTGTTTATCGTCAGAAGACATAGAAAGTGTCAAATTTCCAATGTCATAAGATCCCTTCCTAGTGGAGCTGGTCTTAACGTCAGAAGATGCAAAAGATATCCTGCTACAAGAATCAGTAGAGTTAGAATCCTATGGGTTGGAAGTCTCATGCAATGAGACATAAAGAAATATCATCATCAAACAGCACAATGGACCAACACCAATAAATAAGGGAAACACATTTTTTAATGAACGGAATCTGACAAGAGGGGAAAGCAGAGAGAAGGAACCAAGCTTAAAAGAAAACACCCTTACACTTCTTCCAGAGATTCTTACGCAAGTGCTGCAGAAGTTAGGGCAGGGCATGCAGCAACTTTAGAAAAGATGACTTAAATGTGTTCAGCTGGAACTCGCGGGGCTCCAGCTCAATAAGAACAAAAGAAACGAGGGCACATCTTTTCACCCAGGTGATGTCATCTTACTACAAGAAACCTGGTTGGTGAACCCATTGAATATAGAAGGATATACAGTCTTCTGTTTATCAGCATCACAAAAACCACTGGGGCGTCCATCAGGAGGTTTACTTATAGCACTTAAGAATCAGATTTTCAAGAACATAGTGGAAATCTGGAAAAATAAAATAGGTTTTCATGCATGTAGAGCAAATAACTATTCACAAGGGAGAGTCACAACTTGAGTCATGATAAATATTTATTGGAATCCCGCCAGCTCAACACTGGACATCTTTCTGGAAAGCTTGGGTCTTTTACTCGAAGCTGTGAAATTGAACTCAGCCTCTAGTAACATCATTTCGGCAGGAGACTTTAACTCAAACTGTCTATACCCACAAAAAGGTGAAGTAAAACAATCAAATGTGGGGAAGACAATCAGGGGCAGACTGTGGCAAGACTTTGTGGAATGCTGGGACCTCGAAATGGTTAACAGCTCACAAGAGAGTGATCAAGGAACTTACATAACGTGGCATAGAGGGCAAACATTGTCTGCTTTAGATTTTATTTTTGTCTCCAAAAATCTACATGCCTCACCCTCCCTTCTTGTTCTTAAACGGGATGAGGGCAGTGATCATACCAGACTCGAATTAACATTCCAGAATATACTAGGAATGAAAACAGAAAGAGTACTGCAGAACTTGGAAGGAAAAAAAGGAAAAATCAGAATCAGAAAATATAAGAATGAGGGAGTGAAGCTAAACAAGCAGCTAAAAGAGATTCCCAAATCTATCTGGAAAGTGGAATGTGACCTGCAGAAGTTTAACAAATTCCTATGGTCAACACAGGCTCCTGAATATTTAGCAGGGAAAGCTAAACAAAAACATCTTCACGCCTGCGATGGAACAACTAAAAAAAAAAAGAGATCACAGAAAAGCACTGCGAGAAATTAAGAAAATAGGATATCCGGTGGAACAATTAAAAATAGAAATAAAAAGAGAAAAAAACAAATATAAATCATGGTCTTTCTCGCAAAGGGAAATCCAGATGCAAGCAGATGGGGAACATATACTGAATAGGCTAAGAGAAGACAACAGCAAAAACTTCTGGGAAGCACTAAACCAATTTGAGGTAGGATCGGGCAACTCTCTCTGCAATCTGGTCTCTGAAGAAGACTGGGTCGCATATCTGACTGAAATCTATAAGAGTGAGAGTATTTGCCTTTTCTCGACCATTCCAGATACACTGTGGCAACTTAAAATCAATGAAAAAGAAATTTATGAGATCATAATTCACTCCTCAACATCTAACGCCTCAGGATTAAATGGATTGACTTATCAGACACTTAAAAAAGAACCAGAACTTTGGTCGAAGTTATTATCACGTCTCTTTGGGGAAATCCTTAAAAAACAAGAATTTCCAACAGCTTGGAAAACAACATTGATAATGCTTTTCTTTAAAAAAGGTGATCGGCGAGCAGCAAAAAATTATAGACCCATTGCGCTGCTCGAAATCAAAAGCAAAATATTCATGGCACTTCTCCTAAAACAAGTCTAAAAATGGGTAGAACACTTTGAAATTTTATCACGCTTCCAAACAGGATTTCAGAAGGGGCCTTCGATGTCATTCAATGGTCTGATCCTAAATTTACTGAACGAAAAATCAGAGAATAAAAACTCACTCCCATTATATGGAGCTTGGATCGACCTATCAAAGGCTTTCGACCAAATTGAAAGAGCATTACTCTGGCAAAACCTGAGAAGGTGGGGAATGCCAGAAACACTATTATCAATTTTAGTGGTACTACATAAGTCTACAAATCTAAGAGTCTGCCTTGATGTAATAGGGCATCTATCAAAACTAATAGAGGTAAACAGAGGGGTTAGGCAAGGGTGCGTAGGAGCCCCACTCTTCTTTAATCTGTTTCTGGCAGACATGGGAGTTTTTCTGGAATCTGCTGCTTTGGTCAGTCCAACTTTAAATGTTAGGAAGATCTGTTGGCTGGACTATGCAGACGATATAGTGCTTCTCGACAGGACAGCAATCGGTCTGCAACATTTATTAACAAGACTGAATGAGTACACTGTAATAAACAAACTTACAGTAAACCCTGCTAAATCAAACATTCTTATCTTTAACCATCCACTGACAAAAGCCAAATATAGAAATTGGAAACTGGGGGGGGGGGACATCAGAGTTGTAGAATCCATAAAATATCTGGGTTACATAATACATGCCCACCCAGCCCAACACAAGATAGACTTTGAGGTGATGGATAAAGTAACACAAGCTGGATCACAAATGATTAAACTAACCTGCACATTTTGTAAATTTTCTATTCTACCCTTAGTTAAGTATTATCTAGCAAAAGTGGTACCAGTGGTACTTTATGGCCTGGAAGCCAAACCGGGCCTCTGGGCAGCAAACTGGGAAACTTACAAGGGTCGACTTTGGAAAAGAGCTCTGGGTCTACCAAGTTGCACAGCTATAAACAGCCTGAGATTTGAGTTGGGTTTGAAATCACTAAAGTGCATGGCAGATTGGAAACTGATTTCCCTGTTTTGAGAAATGATTATGGGCAAGTAGAGAACCCTGTATGGAGATTTAAGGTCTCTAAAATTACAGGGTTAGTCTTCCTTCTTGACCATATTGGGGGAAAAAGTTTCAAAGGCACTGTCAGAAATAGAGCTCGATGTGGATTCTTTGATCACAAACCCACTCAAAATTTAAAAAAGTTGGAACTCTTGGACTGGATTGTAACAATAGAAAAGGTCAGATCGGACCCATTCCAAAATACCTTTTTGATGGGGAAAAAAAAGCGTGGTTGTCTTTCGACTTATCTAATGAAATTCCCTAATTGAAAGCTCCGCTCAAACTTTCTCAGAATGAGATTAAATCTGATTCACTGGGGGGCAATATTAGAAAAGCGAGAACAAGGGATTAAAGCAAAAAAAACTGTGTACCATCTGCATAAACCCTGCCAAGCAAACATTAAAACATCTATTAATGGACTGCGAAGGTTCATGGACACATCGTTTAAGATTCTTCACGAACTTTGTGCACAGAGAGGAAGACATCATTTCAGACTTTTTTTGGGACAGACTGGTCTCTGGCACTAACGCTGCTCTGTCAATGGCTGCTCTACAGGTGTTAATAAACTGTGAAATAATCATTTAATCTGTAAAATTCAGGAAATAGATCATCACAACAAGATGTACCTTCGATGGTACTTGTAAAGTGGCAGGGTTTTTGGCAAAGCAAAGGATTGTTTTAATTCTGTAAAACTGTGAAATTATTTGTAACATTATTTGTCTTTTTGATTTTTCTTTTTGTAAAGGCTCTTCGAGCCAAAACAAATAAAACAAAAAACAAAAAAAAAGATTACTGGGACCGCCCTCCAACTGGATCCTGAAACCATCCTACTGGGGATCCCGACCCCTGTGACCTACCCCTGCTCTGGAAATAGAGCTACACTCTTAACGCAATGGGCCTCATTACGACCCAGGCGGTAAGTTACCGCCTGGGTCGTACCTTTACCACCATGGCGTAAACTACGTTTATGCCATGGTGGTTGGCGGACTTACCGCCCCATTCCGAGGTTGGCGGGGCGGTAAGTCCCCAATCCCCATTTACCCTTCCCCATTCCCATTTTTGCCCCATAGGGCATAATGGGAGTGGGGAAGGCGTTAATTACGCCACCGTAAATTACGGTGGCGTAATTAACATCAAGGTCCCTTAGCGCCATGGATTTTAACGCAGGTGTTAAAACCTCCATGGCGCTAAGGGACCTCAGAATCAGGCGGTAAGGGTCGGCGCTGTTTACGCCGCCGTAAACCCCTTACCGCCTGAGTCGCAATGAGGCCCAATGCCTCTTAGCAGGCAAAACCGTGCTGGCCCGTTACTGGAAGTCCCCAGACGGTCCCTGCATGGCTCATTGGTGGGGAAAACTTTGTGACATGCTGATCGCAGAAAAGGTCCCCGCGGGGGTCCTGCACCGCTTTCAGAATATCTGGGCCTCAGTACTGGACTATGACCAGCGATTCCCTGCCTTGAAATTCAAACCGATCAACACCCAATGGGCTCTGAGAGATCAGGAGACCACTTAAGAGGCGGGGGCAGCGGGCTGAGCTGTGGCCCGAGAGAACTGGAAGAGGGGGACTGGGATCCGGGATGGGAAAGGGAGAAGGGGGGAAGAGTACAGACTTGAAGGAACTAGTAATTACAAGCAAAGTTGCCATGCAATGTTATTTGTAACCTGTCCTACCTTGGTTTAAATACATTCATTTTAAAAAAAGACAACAATCGCTTCACCTTTATCAGCCTGTCGTATAATAATCTGATGATTATTGGTCAAATTTTGGTCAAATTTTGCATAAGAGATCTTTGTTCTTTACTAAAGTTCGAATTTAACCCTCTGTCCATATTTTCGAATTTGGAGATTTCTTCAAGAATCTTTTTTTCAAAAACAATGGACTCGTGGGAGAAACTGTGCGCCGGAGCGCAAAAAGTGGAGGGATTGTGTAGACCACTGGGGTTAACAATGTCAGGGTAATCTTGACCTTTAAAACATTCTTTAAGATGTAACTTGCGCATGAACTGTTGAAATTCCATCCTAAATTCAAAGGGATAATGGTGTTTGGTAATCACATAATTCAAACCTTTGTTTAGAGTGCGCTCTTCTGAATCACTAAGGATATAATCAGAAAAATTGACTACCATTGTTTCTGTGTTCTGCTTCAAGTCTGTACTTGATTGGGATTCCAATTGTTTCTTCGTGGGCCCTGATCTAAAAAAGGCCTGCCCTGCTTCTGAAGTTTCCGCCCTCGGAAACCCCTTCCTCTGTTGGTACCATGGTCATTACCTTCACTAGTACTACGGCCATTATCATCACTTCAACTGTAAGAAGGGTCTCGGAACCGGACTCTTCTTTGGTTATTGTTTGGATTATATTTGTTACCAAATTTATGGTTTTCCATGGTGTATGGGAAAATCTTCTCATGACTAAAATTCTGTAAGTCCTTTTTCATCCTCTTTATCCTTTCGAGAGTATTATGCTTTCTAAATTCCATCATATCCTTGAGCAAGGCATCTAGCTTGTTTTTAAACACATCTAAGGATAACTTTTTTGAGATCGTCTTGTATTTTGTTTAAATCTATCTCAATCTGTTTGGACATTTCTTTTGCTGTATCAATGATTTGTACTAACCAATCACGGCCGCACTTGTTTGCAATACAGCTCCATTTTATAATGACATTTTTATTGTCAAGAAATAGGCAGGGTTCAATTTTGACCACCAAACCCTGAGGTAACGCCTAATTGTTTAAATATTCCATCATAATGATGCCATGAAGTTCTGTTCTTATAGATCGTTTTTTTAATTGAGATCATTCATCCCACAGGTCGCTATTTTGCAAAATCTCACTGTCCACGGATGAACCCAGGGACATTACCGATTCTAGTAATTTCTGGACATAGTCCTCGCTGTAGGCCAGGCATTTGTCTGATACTGAAGCCATTTTTTAGCCCACAACACAAGAGAACGACAACTCTTATTGTATAAATTGCGCAAACATACAATGGACAGTCTGTAATCCTAACAGTGCATACCTATCACAAACAATTTTACACCTCCGAGACCCTACAAGCCTCCATATATATCAATACACATGAGGGAAACCAAATCACAAAAAGGACCCTGCAACAAGGGCTATTGCATGGACCTCCTGCTTCCCACTGTCTGGAGACATGAAGACAATATTTTATAATATAAAAGAAAAAACAGATTTAATGATCAATTATCAATGATCAGTTTTTATGAGAATGATGTCTTCTTTCTAAAATAAAAATGTTTTTTTTTCATTTGAATAGGAAGACATTTTAAAGACCACACCACTTCATCTGAATCATGAAGTCAATTTTTCATCAATTTCTCTTTTGGAGGACTAACCACACTAGCAACGTTCTTTGGCATAGACTGACCCCTGGAAACATAATCTGTTGACAGTCAATGCATTTGCATTGTCAGCACAGTCAAATGTCAGAGCTTTCATAAAGTCAAACTGCATCTGCTCTAATGTTTACTTAGCGATCCATTGCTTTTTTCTTTTAGTGAACACCAGGGTGTAACCAAAATCACCTCTTGTTCTAACTTGTCTCCTACCAAGGTTCTCATTGTAAGCAAGTGCAGACAGTCATGTTCTGGCCCCATAACATACATGTTGAAATGCAACTTTTATGTATGTTTTTTAGGCACATATTATGGAAAACCTTCAAATCACCATTGTGGCAAAATTCAGTTAGGCCATTCAAATCTCTGGTAAGCATTTTGTCACACACAATCGTTTGTGAGGAGGGAAGCCATACACCAACCACCTTTTCTTATGATCATGCTTTTCACTCAAAGGTCCATGTAGACACTCAGGAAAATGCTTGTTATCCACACATGAGTGTATGTTTGAACTTTGATGGCACATTGAATGTCAATTTTCAACCACAATCTGAATGGGAACCTCACAAGTTTTTGAACAGCACCACCATAGATGGTTGCTGATAGACTGTGAACATTTCCTCTGACCCCTATTTCTTAACTAGCAGCAGGCATTTTTGGGGATATTTATTTAGCGATTCACCATATATCTAATGTAATAAGGCCAAAGATGGGGTGTAACCTGAATAGAGTGTGCTGTGCTCCTAATCTATACATTTGTCCTATGCAGCAGTAGTTGCATCAGGAAGAACCCCTAACCTTCCTAATCAGTTTCCGAAAATGTGATGTTGACAACCAGCACTATGACAATGGTCATTCATAGCCTTCAATGTATACAAATGAATTTCTCCAAATGCCATCTATGTACAACCAATTTTAATAAAGTATCAATAAAGTATCAATCACAGCCGACACGTGTTTTAACCCATTGGTCATCCTCATGGCAAATTCTCCTGTCAGTCTGATTCTCTGTTGCGAGTAAATGCAGTAAACTCATATAATTGCAGCTCAAATTGCCTGACAATTGTCCTATTATCTTCACACTGTAATCACATTTTAGAAGATTAACTCCAATTGTTTATGTTCCTTAAAAATGCGCATAGATCCAATGCCGTATTGGTTGTCCCTCAATCCACGTGCATCATATATTCTGGTTCTACTTCTGTTTCCTTGCCGACAAATTCAGTCAAAAAATGTGCATTTACCAATTCTGAGATGCAATGCTCTTAAAGTTTCAATACCTTATACTGCATATTTCGATAAAGGGATCAATCCCTTGACACTTCTCCTTAGATTAGTTAGGCCCTTCAAATCTCTGGTAAGCATTTTGTTGCACAAAATCTTTTAACGGGCTATGTGAGGTGGGGAGCCATGCACCAACCACCTTTTCTTACGATGGTGCTCTTCACTCAAAGGTCTAAGAAAATACTTGTGAAAATGCTTGTTATGCACCCATGAATGTATGTTTGAACTATGATGGAGCATTGAAGGTCACTTTTCAACCAGAATCTGGATGGGAACCTCACAAGCTTTTGAACACCACCATAGAAGTTTGCTGATGGACTGTGACCATTTTAAAATTTCCTCTAACCCCTATTTATTTACTAGCAGTAGGGATTATTTGGGATATTGATTTAGCGATTCACCATGCATCACGTGTATCCTTAATGTTTGAGAACTGCTCTTGTAGGACCTTTGCTATTCCAACATGCCTGTCCATGGCTCTCAATTCTATGTGCGATCCCCTTGATCCCCTTGATTGCAGAAGTTTAATGGACATAATGAAACTATATTTCTCTATGGCAACAGAGGATGTACATTCTGACACTTGTATCACAACAGAACTATTAAGTATTTTTCGGGTGTCCATGTCCTTGAAGTAGTAAGCGTAGTACTTTGCTGAAAATCTGTTGTACTGTCCATCACCAGCAAGCCTGAACCTTTTGCCTGCGACAGTATTGTCTATGGCTATATGTTTGAGATTCCAAGCCTGACCAATAGCGGAGAACAAGAACGGTCTCTGATATTTGTAATGTGCAGTTTTAGAAATTAACTCAAGTCCTAAAGAATTACAGAAACTTGAGCGCTTACTAAATGTTGATCCACTCAACAACAGAGCACAATAACAAAGTACATTTCCAGCAGGTGCTTTTCCCAGAATGTGTTGCAGGGACCACAGAAATGTGGAATGGTCATGCACACAGCTACCCTTGATCTTCAGGTTGGTGACATAGACTACGAGAGAAAACTTCACCACTGGCTCCCCACAAATCCTCACACTTTCCCCATAGTTGCATTCCATCATTTTTATAATCTGTATCAGGCAGCTGCCTATAACAATGTTTTTTGGTTCCCTTAATAACCAATCATCCTGGGATATAGTGGTTTCAGATTCTAGGGTGGCGGATATGTCCTTCACACTATCAATAGTGTAGTCAGGGGCATGCGATGAATTCCAAAGATACCTCAGTGATTTATATCTGTGATATTTCTAGATTTCTAGAATATATTGGGGAAACAGGGAAGATTATATCTTTCTATGACAGAAATAGTTTCAAATGCATGGATTGGGTGAGAGGATCGGCAAGCAATGTTGAAGCATCTTCTGTGTTGTCTGTAGGTTCCGGTGGATGTTGTGTGCTGTAACAATGATCCATCGTTGATTTTCATGACTCGCTGGTGACATTCACTTCAAACTCCGGGTCAATGCACATCGAAATCCTGATTCTGAACCTTTGAAAGAGCATTTGCAACCTCAATAATAAGTTGTTCCCAAGTGACATTGGTTTGGCAAGCAACATCACCTGTTAGTTATGTGGTCTGAATCCTTCTGTTCTTCTTTTTTCTAGGCCTCAAATAGATTTTAAAAAGCAGTATTTATTTCACATGTACAAAACATATGAATATCAACCTTACAATCTAATACTAATGAACACATTTCCAAACAACCACTTTGAAAAGAATGTAAAAACCTGGATATTATTTACCCTGGTTATCTGGGTGTGTTTTGATACAGTAAATCTTGATTTTCCTAGTTAATTCCCCATCTGTAACAGTGAAATCACAATAAGACTTAAATGACCGTAAATATCTTCAGTTTCAAGAAAGTTATGTACAACAAGTACACTATTTAACTTTGATGAACACTTTACACAATCAACAGAACATTAAAATGTTTGATAATGTCTATCACTATTATTTGTGTACCTTTGGTCCCTTTGTTTCTACCATCTCAACCGCTTCAGTAGTAGGTTCCTTGTACATAAAAGCACATGTAATAAACATTGTATGATAATTAGCCAATCTAATGTTAAATTGTTTGATAACAAATATTATGTCTTGATAAGTGACCTTGTATGCTTAACAAATTTCAACGAGTGATACAAACACTAAAGAAAATGTAAATGTATTGAAAAAGAAACACATTTTTTATAATTGAAAAATCATTTATTTTTTATGAAGTGAAAGTCAACCATTATAACTAACTAAACATTTTAATAATAATTGAGTTTCAAATGTACCTGTTGAACTTCACTAGTGTGACAAGGAATTGGCATTATAGTTAGCACTTCTTTAAAAAAAATGAGAATGCATTATTTACAATACAGATATGTAGTATTATAATGTTCATTTTCATTTGTTGTACATCAACAGTATATAGATACATACATGGAGCATTTGGAGAAACAAAGAATCCATGTAATTGATCTAGAATCATACGTAGGAATGGATTACTGCCAATGTTGCATGTTGGAAGGTGAATAACACTACTAAATTGACAATTCCATACGTTCACAATTTTTGAAAATGTTATTACCTGTAAACAAATCATAATCCAAGCTACTTTGATTATCTGCTCATACATTGTATAATTTTGAATAAAATAGTTTCAAAGTATCACGTGTCATACCTCCTCCACCTGACCAGATGTAATTGAAGAAGAGTATGGCATAAGAGTATGGACATCCTCTTGTATGTAAATTTAATTATTTACAATTTTAATGTTTGAAGAGAAGTTTAGCAATGTAAATGTAATTAAAAAGCAATTAGCAGAGAACGGAGAATAGCACACGGGCAACACGCTGGTCTTGGAAACAAGAACACGCAGAGCAACAGAGGTTTGAATGCCACACTTTGAAACCGAGCTCGGGTACAGTATTAGGCTTGTTATAAAAAAAAATTAAATAATTGAATAATCATAAGATTCTACATTCAAAATATTGTCCAAATGATAATGATCCCTTTTTTAAAAGGTGAACTTGACCATAGATATCTATAGTATTCTTGCAGACACATTTAGAATTGAACATATATTACTTGAAATGAAAGTGAGCTTCTGTTGATTGCAGAATAGTTGTCGATGAAGAAGTTTGATCCGTTCTTCAATTAATATATTTATAACAATGGGAAATAGAAAATATATGTGATTTATAAAACATAGACAATGCAATACACTATATACAGTTGCTGTGCATGTCAGATGGCTCACTGTTTGGTTATTGGAAGTGTCTGCGGTTTCTTCAGAGGTAACTTTATGAACTTCCATCAGTGTGGTCTACGTAATGACAGATATCTTAATCAATACATTTGAACAATAAGCAAAGTACAGATACTGCTATTACCTTTTTAGAAAGGCTCACACTACATTGAATTTTTTGTGTATACAAACATGACGTGTATGTTCAAGCTCAAAGTCTAGAATTGAAAAACATGTGTAAATAGAAACATAATTGAAAAATGGACAATAAAATATCAATATTTCCAAAACGTCCAGTCTATGATCCCATTAGTAATTGGTACACAAGTTCAACAGTGTGTGATCATTATATATATATATATATATATATATATATATATATATATATATATATATATATATATATATATGTATATATATATATATATATATATATTAATCATTCATGTTTACAACTCACTCGACTCTGTGTGTGATAAAATACAATTGGAACAGCATTGGGAAGTAATTTACAAGTGAGTGAGTCTGTAGGGACACTTTTTAGTGAACTTTGATGTTTCATACATATCTTTCAAGAAGTGCATGCTGCAGATGCGGAATCACTGCTGTCAATCTCTGATGCTGGAAAGCCACAATTAAGCAACCATGTTTGTATCAAAGACATATGCCTGGGAAAATATGCATCACTGTACCACAAGTCTTACTATGGCTGATATTAGGGCACCCCAAAACAATACATGAAGGCATTGTTTTATGCTCAGAAAGATCTAGTAAACAAAACGTACACAAAGATAATACTTATAAAAGTGTGAAAGTGATTAATTCACCAATGAAAAATCGTGCAACGACAAATCGCTTTAGAGTTTCGTAACAGACCTGTAAGCTAGTCTGACCCACCATGCTAACCACCCACATTTATGTTAATGGCCTGTCACATGAAGAAACCTATTACTGGTAATTTGATCATCCATTGTGAAAAAAATAGATAACAGCGATGACAAAACATTAGATGTTCAAAAAAGACCTATGTTGTAATGTAGGAATTCAAGATTTATTAATAGATAGAAAGGTTTATAATGAAGTAGTAAGTGAGATATATGAAAAGACAATTTGGATGTAAATTGAGTAAATCACAATATAAATGTACTCTTTTGAAAACAAGAATACTGTAATAAACAAGAGTTCAATTAACTGAAAATGGGAAAATCTACAAGGAGATTCAGCAACATGTGATGATGATATCTGTAGTAGACTACACAGATGTATTCTTGCTAAGGATTTGAATTAGTTTATAAACACTTTGAAAAGTGGGTCTGTATGTGAATTTGTTGCGTGGAGGGTCTGTCCCTAAATTTTGCTGGTTGTTTATTTAGTGGCATGATATAGTATAAGTACATAGTCAAGTTTGTGTGAGTGTAAAGATGATGGAGGTGAAGCATTGATGTCAAATTTAAAAAAAGAATGTGGGCACATACAAACAACTATTGTGAGCGCCTGCTCCAAGTGAGAACTTCCTTTGATAAGGGTGGGGGTGGATAAGGATGAAACAAGAAGATCGTAGGGCCTTGTGAATGGTCACATACATATCTTGATTGCTGGGAGGGGGTCTTCAAAGGAGAGCCTGGAGACACTGTTCTGTGGTGGACATGTAATTTATGGTCCATACATGAAAGACCTCTTTGAGTTGTACATGGTATTTGCCACCTTGTGCATTCCCATCCTCCCAGCCCCATTGTGAGCACATGGGGCAAGTGAGAACTGCCTTTGATAAGGGAGGGGGATGTATGTGGATATAGCGAGACAATCAGCCCTTTTAGCCGTCATTTGAGAAGGTATGTGCCCCGGCCGGACTTAGTAGTAATTCTGGCCATAAAAAGCATGTTTGCGCTCCTGTGTGTTCACACCTGAGGCCTTTCCCGAATCTACCCCCACTTCCTGCTTACCCAAGCGCCCGACTCTTGGCACTCCCTCCCTTCACCTGATTGGTCAGTTCTATCTCATTGTGTGCTGTGTGGGACTAGGCCCTGTGCTGCCGCCCAAAGCCATTATTAGCCATCATATCAGAAGTTGAGTGTGTGACCCGACCGCATTTAAAGTAATTTTGGCCATAAAAAGTATTTTTGCACTCCTGAGCATTTGGCCGTGAAGCCTTTCCCAAAACTACCCCCACTTCCTGATTACCCAAGCGCCCACCTCCTGGCACTTCTTCCCTCCATCGGATTGGCAGGAGCTACCCTCTTCATACGTCCCGCCAGAGCAGCTGCTCTGCCCGGGCAGCCCCTCAGCTAAGGGCCCCAAAGCAAAGCGCAGCTTCTGAAGAAGAAGAAGCTTCAGACCATTTCATCCTGTGTTAGTCTGTGTGGCCTGCAGCCGTCAACCAGCAACTACAGCCAACATAAGTGCAGTTCATGCAGGGGGGGCAGCCGTTACTGCTCCTCACTAACCTGCCCATCCCAAGCTTATCATATCCTTTCTCTGAACGCATTTAGCTAGATTGTGTAAGTTAGCCATATTGCACATTTGGCCTGATTGTGTAAGTCAGCCATATGTCACATTTAACCTGATTGTGTAATTTAGCCACATCTCGCATTTAGCCAGATTGTGCCAGACAGCCTGATTGCGTCAGATAGCCTGATTGTTTTAAGTAGACCAGAGCAGCTGGAACGTAGAAGTGCGCCGCTGGGAATATGGAGGGACATGGAGGTGGACAGATATGCTGAGATGTTCCTTAACATAACGGTCATAGAAGCCAAAAGAGCAATAGTGGAAAGATGAATGGTATCGGAGGCCCCAACTATAGCGGCATGGCGAACGGGAAGGGACTCCATAAAGAGATAGGATCAGCTGCTGTACAGGAATAGGGGGTGCCCACATAAACACGAGCCGATTTGGGGAGGATGGGGATGAGGAGAGGGGTGAATCTTAGACAGGCAGGAGGAGAGTAACAGGGGAAAAGAGCATGGACTGTGTGGGGAGAGCCCTGAAGGCTACAGAATGGGTGGAGTAACAAGAAGAAGAGATGGGAATGTAGGGGGTAGTGGTGGGAGGAATAGGGTAACAATTGTGTTGATCCATGGAGGTTGGGGGTATTGTTAATCTCTGGTCCGATCTGTATTGTTGATTGTGAAATTGACTCTACACAACTTCATAAATTGTTACAATAGCAAAAAGTATGAACAAAACAGTCAAGGGAAGTAAAGCAGAAGGCTTTACTGACCTCCCTAAAGTCAGGACGGGGTTCAAGATCATGAATAATCCTAACACAGGACGAGGAGGTAATGACATAACATTTTGGACAAATGTTAAGGATAAAGGCCTCATTATGTGAATGCAGGGTGAGATGGACAGCGAGAAGAGAAAAGCAGACCGGAAGTCTAATGGGCAAATATGACATTAACACTTTATTACTGGTGAAGGGCAAGGCATAATATGTACAACGCACACCCCACATAAAATGACTCAGACAGTCCACCCTGTAAATAATCTATTTTATTTACCAAAATGGAGGAGTGGTCACATGGTGATAACCCCGGGACCAGCAACAGAAAAGGCATGCGGGAGGAAGGCGGGCCAAGTAAGACCCCGATGTGGACCAGGACGACTGTTTGGTCATCTACGAATGTGCAGCGCTCTGTGCCAGCTGGACGTGGAATAGTGTTACATTAAAAAAAGATTGCGAGGGACACACGGGGGAGAATGGGAGTGAGTCAGGCTGGCCTTGCAAGCAACCAACAATTGCTTAGCTTATTGAATTTCATAATCTAACTCATGTATTTCATTGCAGTGCAGCTTCGAAGTAAACTGTAGTTTGTTAACGTCAGCTCTTCCTGCTGCAATTGCTGCGGTGCAGCTGGACTGGGCTTCTTCACCTCAGCCGATTGATCAAGGGCTGATGGCATGATTACGGCATCATCAGCAAGTGCCAGATGTATGGCATGGTTCAAATGACAGGACTAAATAGCCTTGATGTTCGTGGCGACTTCCAGCCCTGATCCCTGACCATTTTAGCAGGACAGTGATTCATTTATTTGCCCCTGATTAGACCCACACGAGAGTCCAGTGGCTCGGACATGTGGGGGAATACATGGTTCTTTATCCAGTCCAATCAGGCATGTGGGAGCGGAATATGTGCCCCGAACCTTCCCCTGTTCCTCTACCCCTAGAACGATGTGAGCAGTGTTCTATAAAATCAGCCACAGCATCCTCATTGAAAGATCACTAGAATCTGGCCAGATGTAAGCAGCGCCATGTTGTGTGATGTCTTTTCCTCACCACCAGCACAGAGACCGCCTTTCTACCAACATTTCACAGGAACCCATGCAGCATTGCTTCTGGTGAACCCTAGAGATCCAGGCTCTCGCCACTACTGTTCAACATTTACATGGCACTGCTTGTGAGACTCATCAGAAAACACATCTTCACTTTCTACAACTATGCCAACAACCAAAGAATTGGCTTCAAACTGTACATAGAAAATGGCAAAGCTCAGGCAGATCTTACTAGGCGCTCACTCAAGAGGACTCTTGGATATCCAGGATCAAACAGAAGCTTAACCAAAGCAGCCAGGATAATAGCGCTGTGCCCCACCAACGGCGAGCTGGAAACCAGTCTACAGATGAAGACAGTCATAAAGAGCCTTGGAATCCTTATGGATACTCCCCAACCATGAAATCACTTACCAGTGAGTGGCCAGGCAGCATTTTAATTCTCTTTTTGAGACAGGAATGGTTGCAACGCCTTCCCTAAATATTTAAAAGTCAGTCCACTTGTTTTGAGTTCAAAATATTTCAATGCTTAAAATGTAGGTAGTTAATGACGTACTTGAAACATACAATGGAAATCTTCAGAGTAGAAGACAATTCGAATTTGGCTGCCTGTTTTCAAAGACTCAGAATAAAACAGCAGACGAAGTAGCAAATGAATGTTTGTGGAGCCCAATATGACCACATAGATTAGATGAGAGCGTTCATTGAAAATAAAAATACTTTCAGCATGTTAAAGGATAATTCTGTGGCTCAATGGCCTGCAATCCCATCGGTATTACCGGTGGGGTACCGGCAACCTGCACATACTGTCTCCTTGCCCGATATCCCGGTATTACGCGCGGTGGAATTCTGGTCAGTTCACTTTATGTCCCATGGGACACCATGGGATGGGATTTACTGAATCACCGGCACCGTTAGTAACGGTGCCGGTGATTCAGGCATTTGTTTGCCGGTAGGGGTCTGAGCTCCCAGCAGGTTTATTTCTGGACTTAAACACGTCCACAATGGGCTTAACTGGAGCACAGGGTGCAGGATTAATATTCAGGCCCGCTACACCACCCACCACAACTTGCACGTCAGTAGGCTGGAATTCATCCAAAAATATAGCATGACATCCAAAGCTAATCAGATTAACATATTTTGCAATGCTGTCTTTCTGATAGTGCCACCAAATATACGTCATAGAGGAAGTACATTCATACACTTGAGACCCTAAATGTGGAAATTGATACCTAATGCATAAGATCTTGCAAACCCCTAGGAAAACCTGGGATCCTGCTTGTCATAAGAAGCCATCCTTCAGCCCAACTCAAATGGTGGAACTTACATCAGGACTTGCTTTCCTTGTACATGGAACCAATGTCATGTCGTCAAAGCTCTCTAAGACTTATCCAGCCCACAACTCAACTAGAAGACACAGAGGTTCCTTGTAAACATGACAGGGATTGATGACAACACCAAACCAACCAGCCAACACCAACTGACCGTATGAACTACTTTTTCCTTAAGAGGACCCAAAACGCAGACCACAGAGACGCATACCATACTGAGGGAGTCACTAAAGAAATTGAACACCCCTTGGCACTCATAACACCCCCTGACAGGCAAGCAAAATATTTCCTACCTCAAGCAACCAGCAGAAGCTTTGGTGGACCAAATTCCCTTCACACGTGCTGTGACTGATCTCTCTGACACACGCAAGTCATCTGTTTAGTATTAAGTTCTCCGCCCGCATCCAGCTGTTGAACGTTCCTTGCAAAGGTAAGCAAAAGAGATACTATACATAGACGCGATGCATCCCAGTTACATGACTTGATATACATTATATTGAAGCATTACCACGCTGTGTCTGACAGTAACAGTGTTCCCCCTGTCTCTCCACCGGAGAAGGCCAGAGCGTACGGTTTGAATTAGCATTCATTAACATCCTCATGGGAATGTCGACACCTGTAAGTCCCTTTCAGTTACTTTTAAGATTATTTGTTAAAACTTAAATAACCATATTAGGCATGTATAGTTTTATCCTTAGGCTAACAGGCTCTACATGTGAGTGACCACAACTTTACCTCACAAAGTACGTGTATTTCTAGAATCTACATCCATGTCTTTAATTCTATCATGTCCAATAACAAATTAAATGGACTTTAGACAACAGCTGTATCTCTTTCTTTTGTCCCCAGTTTAAAAAAATAAAAATAAAGCCTGAACGGCTAACGGGCAGCAGCTTTTCTCAAATAAACCCACAATTGGTTGCATGAGTTCATATTCCAAACAGGTCAGTGGGCCTTACTGAGTCCATACCAGTATTTGTAGACTAAGAGTACTAAAACAATAAGAACCACACAACTGAATTCATGTTATCTTTTTAGGAAAACAGGATGTACCCACCTGATGAAGGGAGAAGTTAAATCCTGTAATGCATAGCGATAGCAGAAATTCCAATCATCACACACCCCGCTTATTTGCCAAGAGGAATTGCTGCAGAGATTACATTCTGTCAAAATTCATCTTATAAAAGTTAACATGTTTCCATACATTTTCTGTACACAATCATCATGAGTTTTTTGTAAACAATTCATGTACACATTATAGTTCAATGAACTATTTACGTGTAAATTAAGGACATTGACCTTAATTCGTATGGAAGAAAAGTTTCTCAAATTGTTTGTGGGATTTATCCCTAGGAGTGCTCAGGTATTTCTCAAGGTCAGCTCTCAGAATGAACCTGTCCTGTTGGTATCAGTGTCTACTTATGATATGATAGGTTTATAACGGGATCGAACTTGTGTTACTCCGTGTCGTCTTGCTTTCAAGGCGAGCACGTTGCTGCTGAGCTATCTTCCCGAGACACCAAGGACACTTACTTGACGCACCAGAATTACCAATTATACACAGCAAATCTTGACATTTTACTGAAATAGTTGTGCTTCCCCACAGACAACATGGCTTTCATTTAACTCTCATCTTAAATGTCCCTGTATGGTTTTTAAATCCCTGTATGGTCTTACTCCCCTTGTTCTTTCATCTCGTATTTCTTTGTATGCACATTCTCGTTCTCTCCTTTCTCAATCTCAATTCTTATTATCAGTTCCTCGTCCCCCTTTGTGCCCAATCACGATTTTGTTCCTTTTCACTGTTGGCGCCTTTTCATTGGAATTCCTTCCCTCTTTCTCTTTGTTCTATCACTTCTTATTCCTAATTTCGTTGTACACTAAAGAACCATCTCCTCCAGCCCTGAAGTAAAATCAGCTTCATGTAATACTTCCTTTTATTCTGATTTTATTGAACTTTAAGGTTGATCTGTGCAGAGCTTTGGTGTAAAGTGCTATATAAACAACAAATACAATTTTAAAAAATACAAAAAGTCATATGGGCACACAAGTCCCCTCTAATGTAAGAATAAATGCATATGTCGGATCCTGAAAGTTAAACGAGTCAGGAACATAGGAGAATTATTTCACCTTCTGTCACAGAAAATAAACATCATGGCCAGTCCGATAGCACAGTGAGTAGAGCGCTCTCTTTAACATCTGTGCAGAGCCTGCTGACGCAGGATTCGAATACTCAGCCTTTCATCCTTCCGAGGTCGACAAATGAGCACCACACACCGTGGGTAATAATAACCAGTGCTCAGATACCTGAGGGTTCGTAGCGCTATATACATGCTAAATTATTATTATTAAATTATTATTATCTCACCTTGTCAGCTACTGAAAGAAAATATTTGTTTTATCACGTGCTACTACTCTGTGTCAGGCTGTTGGGCTGCCATACTTGTTGATTACACGTCCAATAGCAGATTCACTTGTCTAGAAATCATCTGAGCTGTAACAGACAATATAGGAAAATAAATTCTATCAAAGTGCTGACAACGGAGATCCACTGTAACCACCTGCAATTTTAGAGTTCTTCCCTGTGAACCTGCACTGTCTCTGGCTCCAAGGGACTCTGGTCTTCTCTTCTGGATGCCAATTAGATCTGACACTGGATTTTATCTGGTACGGAGCCCAAGGGACGTCATCTCTAAAGGGACTGAGCTGTGTAAGGTTCAGGTAAGAATTCCAATTACTTGAGTCTTTACTCAAATCAAGATGGATTAAAGGGCCCAATGGATATAGATGGATGATGTCTGTTATTGCAACTACAAACGCACAGGTGTCAGTCCGGTATCCTTAGAGATGACCGAGGTTGATATGACCGAGTTATTTTGATTGCATTTGGTAGGGATTTTTAAAATAATTTTAGGTGGGGGGTGGAGTAAGGGTAATCATTAAGGTAAGGGCGGCATTATCAACAAAAATAAGTGCAAAAAGCGAAAAGAAATGTTTGTTTTTCGACTTCAAAAATGTGATAATTTCTCCTTTTGTGTTTTTATTTTTGGTTATTTCATGGACAACCTGTCAGTCCTAAGGGATTGTCTAGTCTAATCCTAAAGTAGAAGTAAGCTCTCTTACTGCATTACTACCTAAATAATATGAGACATACAGTCTCCGCCCTATTTAATGCAATGTGATGGAAATTGATATGTCAATTGCTTTGTTTCTTTTTTTCTTCCTGCACACATTCTAGCCTGGGAATTAGCTAGGTTTTCATGTTCAAGAAGTGCCATTGGAATATAAAGGGTGACTGCTATATTATGTTATTTGACTTTATTCTGCGCACATCACCAGCATAGTGGTCTTAAATCGCTGAGCCATGTCCGATTAAATTCATTTTCTATGTACTGCAGAGTGTGCTTTCATTACACAGGTGTTTTTTAGTTTTAAAGACTGGAGTAGAGCCAGTCAATTAGCGGATCATTCTGTGCCCCACAATAGGCTTGTGGTGAAGAGCTACATCTGATACATGGTTCCGCGTTCAGGCTATTCTCAGGCCGTTCTGATCCGTCTCTGCGCTCGACACAGATGTGTCAGAGTGTAGAAGCATGCATGCAGACACTCCGAGATTACCAGGTCCTTTGGCGATTCATGTGATGAATCCAGCAAGACCGCTGCGATGTGTGTACTTGTGATGGTGGCTGTCTTCGTTGCAATGGTGGCTGCCTTTGCAACCTCTGTGCCGCCACTTTCCATTTTCCGGAATGCACATGGTTTTTGTGACCTAAAATAACCAGGCATAATTAAGGCACATTATCTGAATCTGTGGGACTCAAAATGTGAATGCCTCGCACATGTGTGCAACTTCACAGATTCAGGGTTACTGCATGCATGCTGCAGTCCCCTGGGATGCATGGCATGGAACACGTGGAAACAGATTTCCTGGGTGCAGCCATTGTGCTGCTGCCCTCAGAATGAAGAAAATAAGGGTAAGGTGTTGGCATTGTCGCCAATGCTCAGCTTTGCTACAGCTGATGTCATTCATTCTATAAGTTTGATTCGATGGCTTGCAAGATCTTACAGTAATGAAAATGCGGCATCTAAACACAAGGAACAGGCGTGATGTAATGTTGGTTACAGGATTTGGGGAGAATTTTGGTTACGGGATTTGGGGATAATGATTCTCGGAATGCACTGCTCCGCACACAGCAACCCTGTCCGAGAACTAGTATGCCACATCCACTTCTCCTAATCAGGAGAACAGCTCACACTACAAAAAGAAGGCCAGAGGCAAACGCCCGCCCTCTCCAGGCATCCTTTATATTGAGAAACCTTCACAGATTGTGCTGTGATCGCATTGCATTGATCACAGTACCTTCCACTGTTTTGCTTAGACATTTCTCCTCTTGATTTACCCATGTCCTGGGCTGAGGAGAATGAATACATCTCCACTTCTGTGACGTGTGCTTCTGTGATTGCCACTTGTGACGCTCCTTGGTCCATTATTTGCCCCTCTCTTCCACTCCATCCCTTTATTCTCAGCCCCCAGCGTGGCCGAGTTTTTATCACCTTCTTCCATCAGGATCCTCCCCCCAAGCCTTGGGCCTCTTCACCCACTGTTTAGAGCAGAACCCTACACTGCATGGAAATAACACGCCACCTGATCTGTCTAATTGGGCCAAAGGAAAAACAAATAACCCATTGCTCACCTGATCCCTTTCTGGCTGCAACACGTTCTCACTTCACATTCTAAACATACTCCAACCTTTCTGTAACCCACAAAAGGAGGGTGCTACCTCATGCTACTGCAATATGACCAGCACTCTTCAGCATGGGACCATACAGCTAATGTGCCCTGCATTCATGAGCAGCGCAGACTCATTCTACAGATCTGCCCAGCTCTGATGTAGCTGCTGCTCACCCATGCCATTTCTTCTTGTTTTTTTTATAAAGATCTTCTCAGAATCTTATAAGATCTTTCATGAAAGCATACTTCAACTGTATACGATTTTAGAAGTATTTCATTGTCTACAAGTTCTTATAAAATTCTTATTATTGTTCTCAAATCCCACTAGTTTCTCAGAAGTAGAATCTTACGAGGCATTTTTATAGGGGCAGGCTCCCTGCTACCGGACTACCCTTTCTTTTTCCATCCTCTTAAAAACATTTCAGGGAGTTCGTTATTTTAACATATTCAAACTGTTCTTTTGCAATTACTATTTTAACCCCTCTTGTTTTAATTTTGTTACATTGAACTCTAAATTGTACCGTGCATACTTAATCAGCGGCACAATAATGCAGGAGAAATCCTTTGGCGTAGCACGGTAAGAAGTGAGGAGAAGTTATGTTCATAGGTTTTTGAAGATTGCTCCAACTCTCGAATGGGGATTGGGGACAACGAGTTGAACGCAAGTCAGTGAGTTCAGCGCAGTTTACACTTTGCAATTACATTGTTTTGTTATCTTGGTGTCATTCACTTACTGATAAAAACTCATTGGAGGACCACAATAGGGGCACATATTCAGTAGATGCTAGGGGGGTTCTTACATGGATTGCGCCCCACATCCCGTTCAAACTGTTGCAACAGGAAGTGAGAGAAGATGAGAGAATGGTACTGGTAAAGGGGATAGTGGGCAGTAAAGTAGTCAACCTGATTAATATCTATGCCCCGAACAATGATACTGCATCTTATTTCAGCAATCTATATGCCATTGTTAGCCCATACATGGAAGGAGCGGTCATAATTCGAGGGGACTTTAACTGCATACTAGACCTCAAGATGGATAGATCAGACGATAAAATAACCAAGCCTAACCCGGCCTCAAAGGCCCTGACCACACGCATACAATATTTCCAGCTCACTGAGATATGTAGGAAGCTTCATCCCGAATGTAGGGGGTACTCACATTATGCAGACCCACAAGAGTTATACACCAGGTTAGACTACATACTAGTGTCTAGTTCCATGGTGGAGGAGGTTAGGGATCTGGAATACAAAGCAGCAGTACTATCAGATCACACGCCACTGTTGGTGACATGGCAGAAATCGCCGCACCTCCATTCAACAGATTTCAGGAACTGTAGTACATGGGTACTGTCCCTAATATATCATTTAATTTTTAACAACAAATGGTTTCAAAGCTTCATCTAGGTACTGTGAAAGGCCCTCAGTGGCCCAGCCAATACCACTCATTATAGGTCTCACCTCAGGTAGCTGTTGGTACGCTTTGTGTATTTTTGGTAAAAAATATACCGTAGGCATTGTAGGATTGGTGATAAATAAGAACTTCTTTTCTTCATCGGTTAAAAAACCCATACTAGACCATTTGGATATTAGATCCTGTAATAGTGTTACTATCCTCTTAGTGGAATTATATTTGAGTAATTTGTAACAAAGTGGAGTGGTTAGATGTGTCATGCCCATTTGTATGTAGTCTGATGTATTAAGTATAACTACGTTAGCACCTTTATCAGCTTCATTTATGGCAATCGAGTGATCTTGTGCCAAAGAATTCAAAGCCTGAAATTCTTCACTACTCAGGTTGAATCTTGTTTTAGTCTTTTTGTTGTTTGTTCTGTCCATGCAAGCATGGATATCTTTAATCATTGCTAAATGAAAAATATCTATGACATTCTCAGATGTTGTTTGAGGCGTACATTTGGAAGAAGGTTTAAATTCCTTAATTTTGGGTTTAACCCCTACGTCCGAGCAGATGGTATCTAAGACTGAGTTGCCTTTGTGATTAAGTGAAGTCAATGTCTCAATATTCCTAAGGTCTGATAAAGTCAAGCTACTCAAGGGTTCTAATATGGGTTTAGCTGTAAAAGAACGAACTTCAGTTGCAAACATTTTTTTTAATTTCAGTTTACGCACAAATTTAAACAAATCGATTTGAAAATCAACATAATTAGTACCAATGCCAGGAGCAAATGAAAGACCCTTATTGAGCACAGAAATCTCAGATCTTGTTACAATTTGGTTGGATAGGTTCACAACTAAATCGGATTGTGTTGCTGAGCTAGTCTCTGCCTTGTGTTCGATCTGGTTAAAATCCCTGGGCGTCCTGTGTTCTCATCGGAACTGCCACTTCCGCTTGCTGTTCCCCCCCTCGTGCCTGCCCCTTGTGTGGTGTTGGTTGCTGATTTAGGGACAGTTGGTGAAGTTCGGAACCTGACCTATTTGTAATTGAGTGATCTCTGATCTCCCTTTTTGTGTCTGCGGATTTCTTCTAAAAGTCCACAACAATTTTGTGGTTATGTCATGCTCTCACTGTTAATGTCCCTTTCATGGGTATCTTCCTCAGAATCCGGATCTGAACTTGCAGGAGTGGTGTGTGATGAGCCGGGTTTGGATCTAGGGCCCATGTTATCGTTTTTGGATTGAAATGTGTACATTTTATCTAATCGATAATCTTTGTCATCAGGGAAGAATTTTCTAAATTTCCTCATCTTAATATCATCTTGGTATTCTCTGAGGATCTCATTATTTTTTTCTGAATTCTTTTGTTTGGTTATTTCCGCATTTGTCATATTTTTATTTTCCTCTTTAACAGTATAAATTTGTTCAATCACTCTCTTATGTTCCCTGGTTGCATGCAAAATGAGCAGTTCTAACATTGGGCCTTATTACGAGTGTGGGGGTAGCCATGCCCTTATCAAGGGCATGGCTACCCCCAAACTCAAGTCCGGTTCCCTGAATGGGGAAATACTGTGCCATTTTGACCTAGGAGGGCCCGGTATTTCCCCATTCAGGGAACCCAGACCATCCCCATTTCCATTTGAGCCCCCATAGGGCTCAATGGGAATGGAGAGCATGCTAACAACGGGCTCGTTAATGACAGGCCAGTTGTTGGCATGCTGGGCCGCTCGCGGGACCCGCTAAGGATGTCTGGTAAAACCAGGCGTCCAGAGCGGGTTCTGCGAGCGGACCTCGTAATGAGGTGGTAGGGGTTCAATGGGGGCGGCAGCTCTACCGGCCCTGTTAAACCCCTACTGCCAGGGTTGTAATCAGGCTGTCTTTGAACTAGTACTTAAATTCTGTTCCCATTTTTCTGCCAAGTCGACATCCTCACCCTTACCAAAATTTGGAAAAATTAAAATCCTTAAACCTCGAGAGATAATATCATTCTCTAAGTAGTTAGCTAATGAGGCATGCTCCCAATATTTATTAATTTCTCTCTTTCAGAGTCTCTCTAATTTAATACATTTCTGCTTGAGAGTTTCCACTGAAGTGTAGTTGTTTTTAAAAGGATTAGCGGTGCTCCCTCTGGGGGCAAATAGGGCAGCCCTGTCCTCATCCCTATCGCTAATTAGATAAATATATACTACAATGGGCTATGATCAATGTTTCTGGACACTGGAACTTGCACTGGTCACTTTAATTTCCTTGGTGATCCACATTTGTTTTATTATTTTTTAATTGTACTTAGACCTACAATAGTCATCAAACATGGTATAAAATTGATTCATGATGAGACAATGATTAATTCTGACCTTAAATTGCAATTTTTCTTTTCTCTGTATTTTGGCCATGACGTACTGCGTTCCTCAATGCCAACAACATGTATGGTAAGTGTGACTTTAATTTCAACTTATATTGTTAATGCTTCTTTTCCTTTCTTTTTTTGATTATCTTGTTTTCTTGAAATTGGGAATAATGATAATATACAGCCTTGATAACGACCAAACAGGTCGAAACACGTGTCGGCTGTCTGTGCACATTAAGAAATAAAATACCAATATTGCAATCCAAGACATTGCATATCTCAAGATTTTGCTTGTTTACTTATACTACTAATTGTGAAACAAGCTCTTATTTTGTATTGACATTTTATTACCACAATACATATGTACTGAGAGTGAATATTGTCTCGAAATCGCCACTTAAACATTGGTCTCAAACATGTTCATGCCACTTCTCTGTCTTTAATTGTTACTTAACTGTCCCTTTGATTTGGCAAATGGGACTTCCTGAAAGGGATAAGAATTGGGAGGATTCTTGTGTCCATTTAGTAGGTTGTTCTACAGCCTGAGGGTATAGACTGAGTGCCTGCAGGGGCATATCAGTCAACCCTGCCGACCCTGGAGCAAAGAGGATGCCCTCTTTAAAGAGGCCACCTTCTTGAGACCTGCGCATGTCCTTGTGTGTGTTGAATCTCAGTTGTACCTGGATGGTATTTAACAGGGGCACCATTCATTTGTTATAGGCAACAGAGAGTGTGATTCTTCTTCCAATGTATTTAGAAATGGGCACGTTGAGCTTCACCTCATTGAGAAGGCCCAATGAGGCCAAAACACGTGTCTAGGGTTGCTGATGTTACTCTCGTTCAGAAGAAACTTGCCTAGCATTTCGGTGCTGGACTGCCCTTGTGGGTGGGATTCGACTGATATGCAAATTGATATCTCTCCTCTGTGAAGGGTGTAGTGAGCTAAAACGTGGTTGTATACCCTCCTGAGTGGAATACATTCCATAGAACAGTGTATTTGACCCATTTTAGTTTTCAGTAGAGTTTCCTCCACACTCCTCTGTATTCATGTTGATTTTTAGTTTTGGCTGGCAGGTGGAGCTTTCATGCTGCAGAGAGCTCAAGCTAATGTATTAGAAATATTGTTTGTATATTTAGTACAAAATGCACACTGTGATTTTCAGCCTCATGCCATGCTCCCCATCCAGTGCAGAATCATTTCTACCATTGCCCACTTCAGAATAGGGCGTGGGCAGCCAGAGATCGCTTGGGCTCCAAGAACGAGTGCCTACAAATGTCTTGTGGGCAGCGCTATCTGATAGGCCTGGCAATCGCCGCAACGCACAATGTCCCTGCTAAGCCATGCCCCATAGACATCCCTAGTTCCACTGCCCTATCCTTCGGGATGAAAGAAGTGGGTGGAGAAGGGCAACCTCAGGGATGCCTTAAATGGTACCCCACTTGCTAGCCTCCTGAGTTCTACTCTCAAAATCATTTCATTAGGCGGGGGCAGCGGGCGGGAAAGGCACAGGCAGTGCAGGGAAGCCAAGCTCCAGCATTCTGGAATTCCCAGTGCAGGTGGCATGGGGGCAGGGGGTATGGGTTGGGAGGACAGGAGTGCAGGGGGCATGGGGTGGGACGGCAAGAGTGCCAGGAGCATGAGTTGGGAGGGTGGCATGAAGAACATTTAGTACAATGACAGTACTCGTATCTATTTGAATGTTTACAAACTGGTCTTGGCATAAAGTAAGAGACTGGAGGTGATTCATTTTACACTGTTCAATAGATATGTTACAAAATAAGGAAGATCGAAATCCAAGTTTTTATACCTTTTGTCGGACTAACTGAAAATATTATGCCAAGATGGTATGATGCATTAGCTGTTGAAGTCCCACTGACCTCTTCATCAAATAGTGGTCGCACCTCTCTTTTCCACAAAATCAGTTCTTATAGCCTGAGGTATATTTAAGGAGGTATATTTGTAGGTATTGAGTATGAGAGGTAAGTGGAATGAATGGAGAGTATGGTGACACTTCTAGCTCTCTCCATTCTCTTTATGAGATGGCTGTAGGACTCTGAATTAGGAGCAGCATTCGCACGTGTTGTGCACCTGACTTTTACACCGTGATGTCAACAAATCGTAAACACTTTAGGCTTATTTGAACTTAGCTCACAATCATTTCGATAACATTTCTTTAAAAAAAGGATTCAAGCCATTCACACCTCACACGTTGACCTACATATAGGCTCATTGGAACTTATTGAAACTTGGTTCACAATCTTTTCAGGAACAGTTGTCAGGATTCAGGCTTCCTCTACTCTCCAATGTTGGGCACTATACATGCTCATTGGAACGTGGCTCCTATTTTTTCAGTAATATTTAGCAAACCAACATGATTCAGGCCTCCTCTCCTCTTCCATGTTGATTCATATTGTGAAAGGGGTACGCTGGAATGTCAATGTGGACACACTCCTAAGTAAACGTACACCAATCCTGTCCTATTTGCGTAGGAAAGACTGATGTCCTCCCCCTGCAAGAGACACATCTCACTGCAGAAGAGCATAGCATACTGGGGAAGAGGCCAAACCTATTATACCTTAACTCGTGCATACAAATGATGCTTCACTGCGATATTGATTAGTCTCCAGATTCCATTTGTAGCAATTAAGTCACTGAAGATCAAGCTGGACATTGAATCCTCGTGTCTGGGAAGCTGCGCCTTAAAAGGGACTTTTCATAAATGTTTGTATTAAAACATTAAAGTAAATACCAGTAGCACCATGGTGTGCCCTATCAGCCACAAAAATAAGCCCTCCAATTGGTTCCTGGACGCTGCCACCCTTCCCCCTGTATTGCATGGTTTAATGGCTGCTTTGAGAAAGCATCAATAATTGATATTGATATTTTATTTCTATGGCGCTCGTACACAAGTGTTTCAAATTGACTCAACTGGTCTCTGCAGGAAACTTTCTTCAACATCGAGAGCCAATAGCTGCTGTTTCAAGGCAGCAAAAATAGACTTGACTGTAGGAAACATTGTTCAACTCCGAAGTGCAATGATACAATTCTGAAATTGACAGAATCACAAGTAGTACAAGTGTAATGCGATTTTGCAATTATCTTTGGACGCTCTTTCCACATGTCTTTCCTTCTTTCTATCCCTCTTCCCTTTTCTTTTTATACCAGGGGATGGTTTGGAGTTCCACCCCGTGTGCTAATGTTCATGCCTTTCGGAGCCTCCCCATGGCCTATACAAAGATTTACATTTTCGTCCAAATAACTGTTTCACTGCTCTTAGTGCATACATAATCCTAACTTCAAGAGGATGGCACCAAAGTACTGGCATTGAAGCATTAAGGGCCTTGCCAGCACAATCCCCCGCATGACTGAATGACAACAACAGAGGACTGGGACAACCACATCCACATATTAAGCACTCGCTGAACAAGGCTGTGTTGTTGTGCGACGCAGGTAAGCAGGCGACGCTGCCCGACAACAAATAGCATGCAACACAACTTTCCACGCTATCAAGCCTTTAAGAACCAAGGATCGTACCCTCTGTGGTAAAGCCCTCACAGGACAAGGCCACAGTGTTGTGCAATGTAGGTACTCAGGAAACGTTGCTCGATGACACATAGCATGCAACACAACTTTCCACGCTCCCGAGCCTTTAAGAACCGAGGATTGGACCCTCTGTGGCAAAGCCCTCGCAGGACAAGGCCACTGTGTTGTACGATGCAGGTGTTTGGTGGCGATGGTGTAGTGGTGCAGATTGTGAGCACGGATGATTTCACCCTCCATCCGTGTCCACAAGGTAAGAAGGTGCTGGGAGGGAGAGTAGCATTGCTGCACTTCACGCAACTCCCTGACCTTGTGCGTCTGTCCCATTCTCGCTCTTGCCATATGCATGTCCCCCTTGCAACTGTTCCCCGCCTGCCCAGCCTGCGCGTCTGCCCTTCTCCCTTTCCCATGCTTGCTCCCTTCGCAACTTCGGCCCAGCTACCCCGTTCTTCACGCCACATGCATTCCCTCACACTTAGGCCCTGCTCCCCCTGTCTTGCATGCCACATGCTCTCCCTCGCAACTTAGGCCCAGCTCCCCCGTTCTTCACGCCACATGCATTCTCTCGCAACTTAGGCCCAGCTCCCCCCATTCTTCACGCCACATGCGTTCCCTTACAACATAGGCCCAGCTCCCCCGTTCTTCAAGCCACATGTGTTCAATCACAACCTAGGCCAAACTTCCCCTGTCTTCACACCACGTGCATCCCAACGCAATTTATCCCAGCTCCCCCAGCCTTGCACATCCTTCTCAGTGTTGCTGTCCAAGCAACGGCCCCCACTCTCCTACCCTAGCGCATCCCTCTCTGCGTTGCTCCCCATGTAACTTGTCCCCGCTCCCCCGGTCTTGTGCATCTTTCTCAGCGTTGCTCCCCAGGCAACCCAGGTCCTCTTCCCTCCTCTCATTCCTCTTCAGGCTCCCCTGAGCTGCGACCAGTGTACTTTTTCCCTGCTTGTGTCTCTGCATTCCACGCCCTTTTGTACGGTGACTATTGTATTGTCATTCCACTGCATCACTTGCATGTCATCTCTTTTCAAGGTCTCCTTGGATTACCAGCGTTTGCATATTTTATTTTGTAGTATTACCATTGTATTGTTTACATGCTGCGTTGTGTGTATTTCTTTTCTTCCCCTCTAGGTCCCCTAGGACTACCTGCTGTGTAGTCTGTATTGTACTTGCATTCTCACACCCTTGAGTACCACAGTGTTGCTTGCACTGTTTTCTCCACTCATGCTGGGGCCACGCAAGATTCCAGTGTTCTTGTTCTGTGGTGTACTTACTTGTTTCTCCCTCTATTGTGTGTGACTCCCGTGTTCCTCCCTCCTGTTAGCCCATAATGTGTGACGCCCCACCTTCCCCTTCTGCTTGGGCTCCCCCCTGTCTCCTTACTCTCCTCCCGCACCCTCTATGGTGCTCTCTGTCTCCCCTATCTTCTCTAAGTGCTATTCTATTGATTATCATATTTTTCTCAGTAAGTGTGGTAGGAAGAAACTCAAAAGGGACATCCTGGTCTCCAACCCAGGCCTCCCTATCATTGATACCTACACCAGTGCCTCCTCCAGAGAGACCCTCAGTGACATCCTCTTTGTCGTTCCCTCTCCAGGCTAATGGGCACCCATATGGTCTCTGTTCTCTCTCCTTTTTCCTCCTCTACCATTAATGGTGGCACACGGTTGGAGGCCCTCCAGGCCCCCTTCCACTCCTCCAAGAGCATCATTAATGTCTACTTAAAAGGCACCGTCTTAGTACAGGGCCCTCAGGCCAATCTCCTTCTTTTCGATAGAGGCTTCCTGCATTTTATCAACTTTCTTCCTTCTCCTGATACCCCTTCCTACCCTTCTTTGTCTCCTCTGCCACCTCCTTCCTCTGCCGCCTCCTTCCTCTGCCACCTCTCTGGCACCTTCCTCTGCTACTTTGGCCGCTCTGCCGCCTCCTTCCTTTGCCACCTCTTTAGGCACCCTTCTCTACTTCTCTGGCCACCCTGCCTTCTCCTTCCTCCCTCTCTGGCACCCTCTTCTTCCTATCTAACTACCCTGCCATTTACTTCTTCCACCTCTGCCCATTCTCGGGCACCTCTAACACTTCCACAGGGCATATCTCAAGCCTGTACCCCTCCACAGAAGTCTTGCAAAGGTGGAAATCTGCTCCACGTTGCTACTCTTGACTCTCCCTCTGCTGTCAAACACTCCTCAGACATCTGCCGTCTCCTCGAAGAGATTGATTTGGATGTATTCAGTCTCACTGAGACATGTTTCACAGCCAGCTCTGTCACAGATTTTGGCACTCTCCTCCCTGATGGCTACACAATCCTCTCTGAAACCCAGAACCAGCTGCCCTGTAGGGGGTGTAGCCCTGCTCTTCCCTGAGTGGGTCCATTCTTCTGTCATTCCTACGCAGGCCTACTCCTCTTTTGAATGCCTGTTCTGCAGGCTCTCTATCTCTCCTGGCATCTCTCTCACTGTGGCCACCATCTACAGTCCACCTGGCCAGGCCGCCCTCTTCCTCTCTGAGTGGGCTGACTTCTCCCCCTCCCTTCTTGCTCTGACCACTCGACTTCTCCTCCTTGAAGACCTCAATATCCACTTGAATGCTTCTAGCCCCTCTTCGGGGCTCTTTCACAACCTCTGTGACTCTCTCTATATTCTTTCCTCTGGCCTGACTCACTCTGCAGGGCACACACTGGATGTTCTGATCTCATCAGACCACCCCCCTCTCCAACCCCCTCACCACTCCTCTCTCTTGGACTGACCACTTTCTTCTCTCCTCTCACCTGTTGCTCTTTGCCCCTCAGGTTAAGCCGACCCCAGCACTGCCACCCACCTTCTCGGTCATCCGACCCATGAAGCATGTGTCAGTGAAGGCTTTTGCCACTACTTTCTCTCCTCCTCCTACAGCTCTGGCTGCCTCACACTCTGACACAGCCCTTTCCAACCTTCATCTCTCAATCTCTAACACTCTGGATGTCCTTGGCCCTGTCATGAAGATCCGTTTGAAGCCTGCATCTAAGTGCAACTCTTGGTGAAATTCCGACCTCACCACCTATATATCTTTTGTCGATCTGTCTAGCGCATTCGATCATTGATCGTGAAATGCTCTAGGAAAAAATAAGGACATGGAAATGCCCCGAGAACCTACTACAACCTATTAAAGAGCTCCACACTGACACCCAAATTAAGATCAGATTGGATTCTGGAGGAACCCTCAGTGATCCAATCTTGATAAATCAGGGCGTAAAACAAAGCTGCCCGCTTGCAGCTACCCTGTTTTGTCTGTTCTTGTCGGATATTGGAGAATCTTTAGGAGCGGTAATTTCTCACCCACACAAAATTAATGGCAAGAATGTAAACTGGATGCTATATGCGGATGACATTGCACTGTTGGATCTTACGCCAATTGGATTGAAACGGAAGCTAGTGGCACTTGAAAGCTATATCTCAAAAAACAAACTACGAATTAACCCGGCAAAGTCAAAAGTGTTAATCCTGCAGGATCTTACCCGAACTAATAAACGGGCCAAAAAACATGAGCCGAAATGGAGACTGAACAACGAAGGTCTGAACTGTGTAAAAAAGGCGAAATACCTTGGAATGTGGATCAATAGCAACATAAATGCTGCTCCCTGGGCGGAGAATGGCAAGCAGAAATTTTAACAATTAGCTTGTCAGGGAGCTATTATAAATAAAAAATATGGGAAGTTCTCCTTGTTGCCGGTTCTGTCCCATTATAATCAAAAAGCATTGCCAACATTAATCTATGGTGCAGAAAGTGCGCTAGGAGTATCTGCAAATTTGTGGTCTCAACTAGAAAACCAGTACTGGAGGCATGTTCTGCAGTTACAAAAGGGAATGTAAAGTGCATGTTTGCGGTATGAACTAAACCTGACATCTATGAACGCATGTGTGCTGTGGAACATGCTGTCTGTGTACAGAAAAACCATCATCAACAACTGTACACCCTAGTTCGAAATATTATAGGAGTTAAAGAAAGGGAACCCAGAAACGTTATTGGTAAAATGGGCAACCGATTGTGAAAACCATCTCAATGAGCTGGGAACTGACTGTGAGACACTGAAAACCAATCCGAACTATGTGAAAAAAAAAATATGGGAACGAGACTGGTGTGCAACAGTAGATGACAGAAACCGCTATAAGTTCATGGAAGATGCAGTGAAAGAAGGGAAAAATCAGAAAAATCTCCTGCAATATTTGGTGAAAGCGCCTAATGCTAAATATCGAAAGACCCTCATGAAATTCAGACTCAATTTATCTGACACAAGAGTAAGACAGGCACTGAGATTTCGAAAGACCACAGCGATACTGGGCTGTTGTTTCTGTGAGAATCAGCATGAGACCTTAAAACATCTTGTGCTATATTGCGTCAGGTTGAAAGACATGAGAACCTTGCATATGGCACAAGTAGTTAAACAATATCCTACCCTATGTGGAGAAGAGCTGTGGCTGAAATTTGCCAATACAAGAGAAAAAGATGTTTATGGTTTAACAAATTTCCTGCAGAAATTAGAACCTATGCTAACAGGCTGAATTTAGTTGGTTGGGGATAAGTCAGGGAGTGGGATGTGCCGGGGGGTCAGAGGAGTCTGAATAAAGTCTGAATATACTGTGAAACACACCAAATGGAAATCAGTACGGAAGAAACCTGTATGTCGAGGGATCGAAAAGAACTATATGACTGAACTCTGGGGGCTACGTGTGACGTGGTCTTCCACGGTGGCTAGTGGGATTTGGTGATGTTGTGTTTTGTTTTGTTCTCTTTTATTCTGTTCTTCTGCTCCCTTGTTGCATTGTATGATGGGATCATAAATGTTCTTTTCAAAAAGTTTGTATAAACTAAATGAAATAAATAAAAATAATTAAGCGCAAGTGTAGGGTGGCTGAGAGGAAGTGGAGGGCATCAGGCGCATCCTCTGACAAACCGGCCTGCCGCCTGCTCTAAAGGCAATACAGACTCTCTGTCCTTTCTAAGAAGAGAGCCTACATCACGCCCGCATCTCGGCGGCCTCTTACAACTCGGACAAACTTTTCAAAATCTGCAAGGAGCTAGCCAATCCTGCTGCAGTCTCCACCTCTCCTGTTCCCTCCTAGGCCCTTTGCATGGCTCTGGCCTCTCATTCCACCACTAAACCTCAGAACGTCCAGTCCACTCGTTCCGCTTCCTCTACCTCCTCTTCCTCTCTCTCTACCATTCCTGGCCTCTCTCTGTACGTATCTCCTCTTCCTTTTTCCTCCTTCTCCCTGTACACTCCTGACTATGTTTCTAGCAAGTCCGATCTATGAAAGTCTCATCAAAGCAGCTGCTCCCCTGCACCTCCAGAACCATTAAGGACCACATTGACACCCATGCCCCAAACCTGGCCATTTTCTGCTATCATTTTTAAGCCACTGGAACCTTCCCCTCCCCCTTAAGCACTCCCTTGTGCATCCCCTCTGTAAGAAGCCCTCTGCCGATCTTTCCTCTCTGGCATACTATTGCCCGATCTCCATCCCTCCTTTCCTGGTCAAACTCCTTTACAAGCTGGCCATCTCCCAGCTTAATCTGCATACTGCATCTGTTGGTCGTCTCCATGACCACCAGTCTCGCTTCGAAGCAGCCAGAAGCACAGAAACTGCTCTCCTGAGCACCTGTGCAGACTTGCTCTCTAATCTAGATTCTAACCTTCCTTCTGTCCTCATTCTCCTTGATCTATCCTCTGTTTATGACAAGGTCAACCACGCCATTCTGCTCAATCGTCTCTGTGACAACCTGGGTATCTCTGGTCAGGCCCTGGCCTGGTTGAAACTCGTTCTCTCATATCGACCCTGCCAGGTCCAACTTCAGTCTTTTCTCTCTTCTATCTCTCTCTCTCTCTCTACATGTGGTGTTCCCCAGGGGCTTAACCGCTCTCCCTGATGCTTTAACCACTACCTGGCACCTCTGCTCCACAGCATCTCGACCTTCAGTTCTATCTTTCAGTGTTATGCGGATGACATCCAGCTCTCCTGCAGGCCCCCCCAGCCTCTTCTGCTCCTTCTCTGATACCTGACTGTCTGCAATTCAGGAATGGTGTACCTCCAATGATCCCTGCCTTAATGTGTCACACTCAGCCCCTGTTCTCACCTGTTTGCCCTTGGTCGTCTTCTTCTTTGGAGGTCTGTCAGTATTCCAGGATGTCCAGGATTTATATAGGTAACGGCGGTGATCTTCCGTATCCAGTGTGGGGACCGTAGGCAGTCTCGGAAGGAGACAGGAGCTCAGGATTCCAGGAAGGTAAGAATCAGGTAGTCTATGTCCAGGATGATGCGCGGAACCAGGAAGGGAACAGCACAGCTTGCAGAGGACAGGGGGATTGCAGCGAGCGTGGAAGAAACAGGTTGGTTTCCACGAAGGATGGAATGAGCGGCTTCAGGCGGGGGCAAAGGCCGCGCTAGCACTTCGGGAAGGGAAAGAATATTGGATGGTTGGTTCTCAGAGAAGGAAGGAAACAGCGAGCACACTAGCCGCGAACTCGAAAGGGAGTGTTGAGACGTGCAGCACCGCGGGTGGGTGCCTGTTTTCTAGGAAGCCAGAGTTCCTGCGTAAATGCTGAACCGCTACGTGTCTGAGCCAGAGGCCATGTTGGGAGGATAGCGGCTCCAATGTTGCGGTGCACCGTGGACCAGGAAGTCCAAAAGGGGCGTAAACGGCGAATCATGACAGCATGCCCCCTCCTGAACCTTGTCCCACTGGGTTCGCCTGGATGAGTTAGAGGGAATCTCCGCACTAAATGAGGGGCATTCATGTGGGAGACAGGTTCCCATGTTCATTTGCTGGGAGGATATCCTTTCCATTCTAATAAGTACTGCAGCCGACCTCTTCTATATCTAGAGCCACAGATACTGGAAACTTCAAATTGAATCTGGTTGTCGACAATCACAGGGTTAGGGCGATGAGCTAATCTGGTGGACTGAATATAGGGTTTGAGCAAGGAAGTATGAAAAACGGGATGAATCTTCTTCCAGGAGTCCGGTAACTGAAGTCGATGTGCCACTGTCACGACCCTCGCCCAAAACCCCCTCTGGCAAACCCATTGGCCAGGTGGAGTCAGGACTCGGGCCTCTAGAGCCAGGCATCCTTTTCCAAAGCCCACTTGGGGTCAGGCTAATACACAATGAGAAACATGTGCTTGGGAACTACTTATTGTGTTGCCAGCCAACATGGAGGCATCCACATAGCTTGGTTCCCAGAAACCAAGCTATGCAGTCTAGTGTTTTGGTTGTGGTAGCCTAGGAACTACATTAGCTGGACTATTTTGTTTGGGCTATTTAAACCACACCCGAGCAAGACAACACGCTTCGCGTTAATTTGCAGCATGCAGCATGACGCTCACCATGTCCAGCTATTCCCTCGAACCTCGGAGAAGCAGAACCTGCAAGGAGACAAAAGGAACATCATTAGCAGCAGCATCTTACCTGCAGTCTCCATCTTTAACCACTCGCAGCTTCTGAGAACAGCTTCCTTGAATCAGCACGCCTCCCGGACAGTACAACCTGAAAGAGGAAGATAGAGGCAACATTAAAGTAAGCAGTAGAGACATTTGTAAATTACGAACTGCTCAAAAGACTTACCTGGCTGGTCGCCTCACGGCTGGCACCATTCCGGACATTCTACTCGCGCTGAAGAAAACCGCAACCTACAAGGAAGGAAAACACAGGTTAGCAAAGGCAAGACTTTGCAGCGCTGCGCACAGCGCTTACTTACCACATCATAGCGCTCTTAATGTGCCATAATTTTCCAGCGGGGCTCAACCAAGCCAGTTCGCTGTGCTGAAGCTCTGCATACCTAAGGGAGGAAAAAGAGACATTCTAAACAAAGAAAGGCATGCAGGATAGCAACAAAACTAAAGACGAGCAATAAGACCTACCTGAACAATATCAAACGGGCCGGCGTCAGTGAAGTAACTGGACCGCACACGCCCAAGAAAGACAACGCGCCCCTGCAAAGAAGGCAGGAAGGAGAGCACGCCTAATTCTACCACCAGGTGAGGAGAAGGCCCAGAGGGGCTGAAATCATATTGGGGTGGAGGCAGGATACTTACCCCGGTCGGTCAGTCTTGAACACAGTCCTCCTGTATTTTCAGGCAGAACCTTCCCCGCATACCACATCTGGGCAGAGTTGAGAAGCATACCAGCGCGTAACCCGGCTGGGTGGCGTCCCTGTGGATACCAGGTGAGCGTAACAGAACACGAAGCCTACCATAACAAATCCACCTGGGCGCCATGGAGACATCAGAAATTGACCAATTGGCCCAAATACTAGGAGAGCTTCGTGCTGAGCTTCATTTTGCCCGACAAGAGACTAATGCCTTCCGGAGAGACCAAATAGTGACCAAAGAACGCACTGAAGAGATTAGCAGGCAATACTTGCAATCACAGGCAGGACAGACGCCTCTACCTGGAAGCAATCCAACGATGCAAAACCCCGCCATATCATCCACTCCGGTGCAGATCACGTTACCTGGAACAGTTCCCTTGGCACCACCAGAAAGGTTCTCAGGCGACCCACGGAAGTATGCGGCATTCATCAATCAGTGTCACCTTCATTTTCTTTGTAGGCCTGGAGCATTTCCAAACGACCATGCTCGGGTAGCTTTTGTCTTATCATACCTGAGTGGTAGCGCAGCAGATTGGTCAGTGCCATTGGTAACCCATGATGATCCTCTATTACATGACTTTGGGGGGTTCCAGGGAGAAATGGAAAATCGTTTTGCTCGCCATACCCAGGAACAAGCAGTAGACAAGGAACTCTTGTCCCTCCGACAGGGGAATCAGGACTTGTTAACATACATTGCTATCTTCAACAGGCTGGTTGCCGAAGCTAGGTGGTCAGAAAACAAAAGAACCACGTTATTCCATCGAGGCTTATGAGGCGAATTAAAGGACGCCTTACCCCAGGTGGTTGATCCACCCAGAGACTGTGCCGAATTCATATATCTGGTCATGCAGTTAGACCACCGGTTGCAGGACCGAAAAACAGACCGGTCTAAGACAGACCCTTGGACCGTGTATGTTCGACCAAGGGAACACACACCCCGTGTACCTGAAAATGCTGTAGAACCCATGCAGATTGGAGGGATACGGCCTCCATTAACAAAACAAGAGCGGGACAAAAGAAGATAACAACAACTTTGTTTGTATTGTGGGACACCAGGACATTTCTTGAAGGACTGTCCAGTAAAACCCCCAAGAAGAATAGTCAGGGCCACAGAGAAGGATGAAGCTAAGGAATCGGAAAACTACCAAGCTCGACAAACGTAGAGGTCAGTTTGTCGAGTGAGAAGAAAGAGTTGCTGACCTTGCACTTAGCAATACCAGTGATCTTAATTAAACACCAACAGTCGTCAAGAATGCATGCCGTTGAAGCATACATCAATAGCGGAGCAGCTGGAAATGATATTGATCAAGAACTGCCAGCAGAGATGGGGCTTCCTTTGTGTTCTAAGCCAACTATGGACAAGGTAACCACCGTGGATGGGACAGAAATCGCTTTTGGACCAGTAACCCAGTGCACAGCCAGGGTAATCTTGCTGTGCCAGGACGGACATCGGGAGTCTATTTCATTTGATCTCATCAAGGCACCTCAGTTCAGGCTAATACTAGGGATGCCATGGTTGGTTGCTCACAACCCTTTGATAGACTGGCAGGCACGAAAATTAACCTTCACTAGTGACTGCTCCCCTGCCTGCTATTACCAAGAGGAGAAAACCGACGTCTGTATCCCCATGACTCCCAGAGCGACAGTATCAACCCTGGGAGCAACTAATACCTTTCCAAGAGAATACCATGATTTCCAGGATGTTTTCCGAAAGGATCAAGCCAAAATATTGCCGCCGCACAGGCCCTATGACTGTCAGATCGACCTTGTTCCTGGTGCACAAATCCCTTGCGACAGGATCTACGCTCTCACAGAACCAGAGAACCTTCATTTGAAATCCTATTTAGACCAGTACCTTGCAAACGGATTTATCTGTCCTTCGAAGTCCCCCGCAGCCAGTCCTTTGTTCTTCGTACCGAAAAAGGAAGGAGACTTGAGAACCTGTATTGACTATCGCGCATTGAACCAGATCACTGTGAAGAACCGCTACCCTTTGCCACTTATCCCTGAGATGCTAGACCAAGTTAAAGAGGCCCAGATTTATACCAAATTGGACCTTCAAGGAGCGTACCAACTGGTCCGTGTCATGAAAGGAGATGAATGGAAAACCGCCTTCCGTACTAAGTACGGCTTGTTTGAATATCAAGTCCGCCCTTCGGATTATGCAACGTTCCTGCGGCATTCCAATATTTCATGAATGACGTCTTAAGGGAGTTAATTGATGTGTGCGCTTTAGTGTACATAGATGACATCCTAATATACTCAGCCTCGAAACAAGATCATGTCAGGCACGTTCGTTCAGTCCTCACCAAGCTCCGTCAACATCGCTTGTTTGCAAAACTTGAAAAATGCTTTTTTCACGTCACTGAAGTAGAGTTTCTTGGTTTTATCCTTACTCCAGGAGGCATCAGAATGGATGTGCACAAGATAGATGCCATTCTGAAATGGCCTTCACCGACGTCTCTGAAAGGGGTAAAAAGCATGCTGGGCTTTGTGAACTTCTACTGCTGTTTCATCCCAGACTTCTCTCAGGTTGTGCACCCAATCACAGTACTATTAAGAAAAAACAATAAAAAGTTTGCTTGGACCGAAGAAGCAGAAGAAGCCTTTCAGGAACTTAAATGAAGATTTACCTCATCTCCAATCCTGCGACATCCTCGTCCAGACCTCCCTTATATCGTTGAAACTGATGCGTCCAGTCTCGCAATGGGGCTGTCCTTTCACAGAGAGACCCGGAAACCGGCCAACTACATCCTGTGGCCTTTTGGTCAAAAAAGTTCTCACCTCCAGAGATGAATTATGCCGTCACGGACAAGGAACTCCTGGCTATCAAATCCACCTTTAAAGCCTGGAGGCACTACCTTCTGGGGGCCAGACACACCATTACAGTCATCACAGACTACCAAAACCTGCAATATCTCAAAACAGCCAAGGCCCAGACCTCGCGCCAATCACGGTGGACCCTTATCTTTGCCGAATATGATTATGTAATCACATTTCGACCAGGAGTCAGGAACGGAAAGGCAGATGTAGATGAAATGGTATATACAACTCCAGACCCAGTACCAATTATATCTGAAGACAAACTCTTGGGTATCACAACAGCCTTAACACAAGTAGAACTATGAAAAGAAATCCAACAGACAATGAATCCTGATGCCATCCTCGCACGGCAAACTCAAGGAGAACAATATACCATCAAGGACCATCTACCCTTTTTTAGGAATCGCCTATATGTACCCAAGAAGGAATTACAACAGCATATTATTTCAAACTATCACGATTCACTGATCAAAGGGCATCCTGGGATCGCCAAAACTCTAGTTAAGGTGAAAAAGAACTTTTGGTGGCCTACCTGGCGTAAGGACATCATTCAGTATAATCAGTTCTGCGGTGTCTGCGCACAAAATAAATCACAGAAACAAAAACCATCTGGTCTCGTACAACCATTGGACATTCCTCCAGCTCCATGGCACACTCTTTCCCTTGCCTTCATAACTGATCTACCTCCAAGCCAATGGTTCAACACCATCCTTGTAGTTGTGGACTTATTTTCGAAGATGGCCCATTTTATTCCTCTCAAAGGCCTCCCAGACGCAGCCACTTTAGCGAAAGTGTTCCTGGAGGGCGTAGTTAAACTACATGGCTTCCCTTCGGTTCTGGTCTCTGATCGAGGCAGCCAGTTTGTTTCAAACTTCTGGAAAAAATGTTGTGCAATGGCGCAGATTGACGTTCGGCTATCTACCAGTCACCATCCTCAAACGGACGGCCAAACCGAGAGAACCAATCAGACACTCGAGCAATATTTATGGTGCATGCTGCACCGCGAACAAAGGAATTGGAAAGACCTACTATGGATAGCCGAATATGCATATAACAATTCTTTGCATTCAAGCACGGGACAAACGCCCTTCTATACCCTTTATGGAAGACATCCACGTACCTCTGAACTAGACCTTCCAGCCAGCTTGGAAATGCCAGCGGTAAAGACTCTACACACAACCATTACCCAAGCTTTCAAAAGGGCAAAGGAACACCTTATTCATGCCAAAAAAAAACAAAAGAGATTTGCCGACCAACACCGGAAAAAGGCCCCTGATTATCAAGTAGGAGACAAAGTTTGGTTAGCCGCTAAATTCGTACCCATCAAGGGAACCCAGACCTTCCATCCCAGATTCTTAGGACCCTATACCATTAAGGCAATTATCAACCCAGTAGCTGTGAAACTGGATTTACTACCTAATCTACAAATCCACCCAGTATTTCATGTGGCCCTCCTGAAACCAATGCAACCCGGCACACGAATTGGGACACCACCTAAGCCCATACTTGTTGACGGTGAACCAGAATTCAAAGTCAAATATATCTTGGACTCTAAATATTCTAGGACCAAACTATATTATCTCGTCCATTGAAAAGGATTTGGACCACAAGATAGATCCTGGGAGCCAAGTGAGAATATCCACGCACCACGTATAATCAGGAAATTCCATCGGAACTTCCCAAACAAACCTGGGCCAGACAGAAGCAACACCATGGGAGGGGCCTTAGGGGGAGTGCTGTCACAACTCTTGCCCAAAACCCCCTCTGGCAAACCCATTGGCCAGGTGGAGTCAAGACTCGGGCCTCTAGAGCCAGGCATCCTTTTCCAAAGCCCTCTTGGGGCCACTCCTGGCGCCTAGGGCGCCAGTCTCATACACGTGGGAAACATGTGCTTGGGAACTACTTATTGTGTTCCCAGCCAACATGGAGGCATCCACATAGCTTGGTTCCCAGGAACCAAGCTATGCGGTCTAGTGTTTTGGGTGTGGTAGCCTAGGGACTACTTTACCTGGACTATTTTGTTGGGGCTATTTAAACCACACCCGAGCAAGACAACACACTTCGCGTTACTTTGCAGCTTGCAGAGTGACGCTCACCGTGTCCAGCTATTCCCTCGGACCTCCGAGAAGCAAAACCTGCAAGGAGACAAAAGGAACATCATTAGCAGCAGCATCTTACCTGCAGTCTTCATCTTTAACCACTCGCAGCTTCTGAGAACAGCTTCCTTGAATCAGCACGCCTCCCGGAGAGTACGACCAGAAAAAGGAAGATAGAGGCAACATTAAAGAAAGCAGTAGAGACATTTGTAAATTACGAACTGTTCAAAAGACTTACCTGGCTGGTCGCTTCATGGCTGGCACCATTCCAGACATTCTACTCATGCTGAAGAACACTGCGACCTACAAGGAAGGAAAACACAGGTTAGCAAAGACAAGACTGTGCAGCGCTGCACGCAGCGCTTACTTACCACATCATAGCGCTCTTAATGCGCCATCATTTACCAGCGGGTCTCAACCAAGCCAGTTTGCCGCGCTGAAGCTCTGCATACCTAAGAGAGGAAAAAGAGACATTCTAAACAACGAAAGGCATGCAGGATAGCAACAAAACTAAAGAACAGTAATAAAACCTACCTGAACAATATCAAATGGGCCGGCGTCAGTGAAGTAACTGGACCGCACACGCCCAAGAAAGACAACGTGCCCCTGCAAAGAAGGCAGGACGGAGAGCATGCCTAATTCTACCACCAGGTGAGGAGAGGGCCCAGAGGGGCTGAAATCATACGGGGTGGAGGGAGGATACTTACCCCGGTCGGTCAGTCTTGAACACAGTCCTCCTGTATTTTCAGGCAGAACCTTTTCACTAATTCCATACATGGGGCCAGATCTTCGTTTGGCATCAGCATGTCTTTTGACATCCATCCTGTCCTTTTTTAAATGTTCTTTTACATTCTTATGTATAGTGACCAGTCTGTCAATCCAGTAATCAACCGATGGAACTGGGGTGGAATGAGGTAGGATTGTTGGCAGGACAGATGGATGGAAACTTTGACTGCAGAAGAAGGGGATAGTCTTGATGGTAGAGTGATCAGAATTGTTATAGACAAATTCGGCAACTGGAATCAAAACCGACCAATCATCCTGGACCTTGGCTGAAAAACACAGCAAATATTGTTCCAGGGTCTAATTCACTCACTCTGTTATTCCATTAGTCTGGGGGTGGTATCCAGAGGACAAGGCACGTTGAATACCTAACATGTGACATAGGTGTTTCCGGAATTGGGAAATGTATTGAGGACCACGGCCTGAAATGATCTTGGAAGGAAGACCATGTAGCGATTACTTCTCAAGGACATTCTGGCAACGTAGGTTGATGGAGAAGACCTGCTGGCTTTCTATTATCACACTTATTCTGGCTGCAGATAGGGCACGTTTGGACATATGCCCTTACAGTGTGGATCATGTTAGGCCACCAGAACTGTCTCTGAATGAGGCGAAGAGTGGCAGTAATGCCTCGATGCCCGGAATGGAAGGTATCATGACAGAGGTTTATAACCTTGGTTCTCAATTCTTGCGTGTGTACAGCCAGTCTTTTATCTTTGAAGAGGTAGCCGTCTTTAGCGACTAAAGTCCATTCGTTTTCCTTGAGGTAATCCTTTCAGAGATCAGAAGGTGGTGTTGCCGCACGGATATATTCCAATAAGGAGTTGGCTTATGCCACATAAACCGTGTCGGGAAACATTTTCGGGAAGGCGCGGGCCTCAACCGGCTCGTAATCAGGGTGCCTGGATAGTGCATCAGCGATTACGTTGTTAGTACCAGGAACATGGTGTATGCGAAACTGATACTGAGCAAAGAAAAAGGCCCAATGAGCTTGGCGACTGTTCTTGCATTCTAAGGATTGCAGGATCTGTAGGTTTCTGTGATCGATTCACACTTGTACGGTAAATTTGGCACCCAGAAGTAAATGGTGCCACTCAGTAAAAGCCTACCGGATGGTGAGCAATTCCTTCTCCAGGACTGAATAGTGGGTCTCGCTGGGAGTCAGTGTTCGGGACAGGTAAGCAATGGGATGTTCCGTTTTATCCTCGGATTCTTGTTTTAGTACAGCCCCAATTGCATGTTCTGAGGCATCAGTTTCTACCAGGAAGGGTTTATTGATATCCGGTTGTGCCAGGATGGAACCTTGAGTACATCTTTGTTTTAACTCCTGGAAGGCTGTCTCTTGAGCATCTGACCAAATGAAGGGAATGTTTTTCTTTAATAATGCTACTATCGGGTGTATAATATCTGAGAAGGTTGGAATGAATTTCCGGTAAAAATTGGCAAGTCCCAGGAAGGATTGGATCTGTTTCACTGTTATAGGGGCTGGTCATGAGAGAATGGAGTCAACCTTGGCGGGATCCATTTCTATTCCCTGGGAACTCAGAATGAAACCTAAATAATGAACAGTTTGGGCATGGAATATGCATTTTTCTGGTTTGACCAGGAGTTTGTTCTCTCGTATGCGTTGTAAGACTGATGTCACGTGTTCCTGATGTAACTGGGAATCATTGGAATAGATCAATATGTCATCCAGTTATACCATGACAAAGAGAAACAGCATATCCGAAAAAAAAACTCTGTCCATGAAGTGTTGAAACACGGCAGGGGCGTTGGCAAGACCAAATGGCATTACCAGATATTCAAAATGCCCAAAGGGCGTCCTGAAGGCAGCCTTCCACTCATCGCCTTCCTTTATTCGGATGAGTTGGCAGGCGCACGTAAAGCGAGATTAGTAAAGATTACAGCACCCCGGATGGCTTCCAGTATGTCGTAAATGAGCGGCAGGGGGTAACGATCTTTAAGGGTGCATTGGTTAAGGCCCGATAGCCAGGCAGGGTCGAAGTTCCTTAGTGACCTTCTTGGGCACGAAGAACAAGTAGGCTCCGGCTGGAGATTTAGATGGTCGAATGGTTCCATTGGCGAGATTGGTATCCAAGTATTCCTGTAATGCCTTTTTCTCAGGTTCGGAAAGGATAACCATTCTTTCAAAAGGTATCACTGCAGAATCGTCTGTATCGATTGCATAATCTTCTGGTCGATGAGGTGGTAAAGATTGGACAATGGCTGTTGAAAACACATCTGAGTATTGTTGGTAGATCTTGGGTACTGGGGCAATGTTTCAAATACGAATGGATGGTTAGTCGAGGGTCTGGGGTTCCACAGATAAGGTCTGCACCATGTTTTGGGATAAACAATGAGACAAGCAGTATTCAGAGCCTAGAAATAGAGATCCGGCTGCCCAATTGATATAAGGATTATGTTTTTGTAGCCAAGGCATTCCCAGAACCATGGGGTAGTGTGCTGCTTTGATGATATCGAAATGAAGCATCTCCTGATGGTAGTTAATTGAGAGCATCAACTCCAAGGTTTTCTGGGTTATGGGTCCTGAAGACAGTGGTTTCCCATCAATTCCTTTGACAGCTTGGATTGTTTCTTTGGATTCTCGAGGAATGTTGTGCTTTAAGGCCCATTCGTGGTCCATGGACACTCCCATGGCACAGCAGTACACTAGGGCCAGGATAGAATGAGTTTCCTTATTGGTGATGGTCAAGGATGTTTGCAGGACCACCAAAGTGTTCAATCGATCAGAATTCAAGGAAGGAACAGAAGAGGAGCAAGTATGTATCTCCCGAAGCTGGGCTCCGCTCAAGATCGGGAGCTGGTGTTTCCCGAACGCCTGGGTGGAGCTATAGGACAGTTCCTTACGAGATGTTTGTCTGAGGCAAAATACATACAGAGTCCAGTATTAATCCTACGCATCCTTTCCTGTGAAGATATTGGACCCCGCAAGGAGCCCAATTGCATGGGTTCTGGAACAGGAGAGTGCTGTGCAGCCGTTTCCTTTGGGCAAGGCATCCCCATGGAAAGTTTTGGAGAAGCAGTCTTTGTTTTTCTTTTCTCTGCCTTCCTTTCCTGGATACGAAAGTCAATTGGGAGGGATAAATCTATTAAAGCCTGTAAAGAACTTGGACGGGCTTCTCTGGCTAGTTCATCCTTGATTTCGTCATTTAGCCCTCTTCGAAACTAGGTAAAACTCGCGTCTTGGGACCAATCGGCCTCTTTAGCCAATTGCTTGAAGCGAGTTACATAAGACAACATGTCTTGGTTCCCTTGTTGAAACTCCAGGAGCTTTTCCTGAGCACTGTAGACTTATTCAGGGCGGTCAAACATGGTTTTAAAGGCTTCTACAAATCCATAATAATTGTCCAGGAGTGGGTCTCCTGCGTTCACCAGGGGAGTTGCCCAGGCCAAAGCATTACCGGCAAGATGTGATATTATGAATCCCACCTTGGCCCGGGGTGTAGAAAAATAGCAGGGTTTAAATGTGAAATGCAACAAACAAGAATCAAGGAAGGATCGCAGTGTTTTAGAGGAACCATCATATTTGTCCACTATGCCCCCTACCAGAGCACTTTCCTGGAGCGCCGAATCTCTGGAGAGCACAAGTTGTTTTAGCGCAGCATTTTCGGCTTTGAGGTTTTGCACATCTGCGGTCAGTTCTTGCAAACTCTCATGAGGTCCTGGACAGCAGCCTCCATATTGAACTCTGTATCAGGTCTTAGGCGTCTCAAACTGTCACACTCAGCCCCTGTTCTCACCTGTTTGCCCTTGGTCGTCTTCTTCTTTGGAGGTCTGTCAGCGTTCAAGGACATCCGGGATTTATACAGGTAAGGGCAGTGATCTTCCGTATCCAGTGTGGGGACCTTAGGCAGTCTTGGAAGGAGACAGGAGTTCAGGATTCCAGGAAGGTAAGAATCAGGTAATCTATGTCCAGGATAATGCGTGGAACCAGGAAGGGAACAGCACAGCTCGCAGAGGACAGGGGGATTGCAGCGAGCGTGGAAGAAACAGGTTGGTTTCCAGGAAGGATGGAATGAACGGCCTCAGGCGGGGGCAAAGGCCGCACTAGCACTTGAGGAAGGAAGAGGAAGGGAAAGAATATTGGATGGTTGGTTCTCGGCGAAGGAAGGAAACAGCGAGCACACTAGCCGCGAACTTGAAAGAGTGCGCTGAGATGCGCACTGCCGCCGGGGCGTGCCTGTTTTCTAGGAAGCCAGAGTTCCTGTGTAAACGCTGAACCACTACGTGTCTGAGCCGGCAGCCGTGTTGGGAGGATAGCGGCTCCAATGTTGTGGTGCACCATGGACCAGGAAGTCCAAAAGGGGCGTAAACGGCGAATCATGACATAATGCTAGTAAGACTGAAATCCTCCTCATTGGGACACCTGCTCCCGCCTTCCCTCTCTCACTCTGGCCACCCACCCAGTGTCCCTCTACTTGCACCTTCATGTGAGGCTAAGAACCTTGGTGTCATCTTCAACTCTACCCTCTCCTTCTCTCCTCACATCTCTGACGTCTCTAAGAAGTCACACTATCAGCTGCACCTGCTCAGAGGTATTCCTCCTTTTCTCACTTTCCCCTAGAAGCTCACTGTCTCCAGAGCGCTGGTCCTCTCTATGAGGACTACTGCAACAGCCTCTTTGTATTCTGCCTGCCTCTACTCTTCACCCTTTACAACTAATCCAGAACAGGACTGTGAGACTTGTCCTTGGCCTCAATCCCAGGGATCGTATCTCTCCAGCCCTGAAATCTCTTCACTGGCTCCATGTGGCTGCAAGGATCAAGTTTAAGACCCTATGCATCGTCCACAAGGCTTTCTGGTGTCAGGGGCCACATTAGATCCAACGTTCTCTTCCTAAATACCTTCCTTCTCTAGTCCTCTGTTCATCCACCTCCAAATCTCTGAGGGTCAGACGCTTCTCCAGGCAGCGAGTGGGGGGTATGACACAAGGTCTAGTAAGATCGTTGTTTTGTCCTCCTTCTTTCTTCCCTTCCTTGTCTTGTCGTGCATAGAAACACTTGTGTACAGGCACTTCATAAATTACTTTTCATATCATATTAAACTCCTACTTCTGCAGATGTTCACCGGCCAGCACAACCTGACTGAACCCCTTGCAGTTACTAAAATCCATCCAGAGTGACCTGACCTCTGAACCAAACAGAACCCTGCCTATAGTCCCTCTGTGAGGAGACATTTCCAAACATAATAGACAGCGCTTACAACCCTCAATTCCTAGTGCTGTTCAGAGCAGATCCACCCACTAAATCAAAGGTCACCCATAATTCCACAAAGCCTGCATACAGTGTCCCTTTCAGCAATTTGACATATTACACATGCAAAAGAGCAAGACGGAGACCCAGCCTGAGTTTGCTTCCCTCCCACCCCTAAATATCATCCAGACTAACCACCAGCACAGTATTCCTCTGCCTGCAGCCTTAAAGTTAGCACTTACTCAGAGATTTTAAGGCTAGCATCGAGCAGTGTGACCAGTTGACAGTTGGCTGGGTCAGATCTATCCTCCTTTTTATAATCAAGAACACTCTTGTCAGTCTTCCAAGCGGCACCCATATCCCCTCATTTGCATTAAATGAATTGACTGGAGTAAGGCCATTACCAGATATTTCTCTTGAGTTCTCTGAGGAAAGAGCGCACTCGACCTTTGACTGTGTAAAAGGCTAATTATCTTGATGTTCGTCAATTGAGGAAGTTAAGTTTAGATTCTGGACCCTTATCTCAATATTCCTCTTCTCTGCAGAGCCCATGGACATGTAATCTTCTGGATGATTCATGAGCGTTGTAGGGTATTATCGGTGCCCCATGCCGTAGAGCCCTAGGTAATCAGTGCCCAAACAGAATGGGCTTCCTTATGCAGGGTGGTCCCTGTGACTTTCCCCCTGTGTTATGCTCTCTGCATGGCCATCACCTCATCCGCATTTACTATATGCCTTTCAATGCTTCTTCTAAAAGCCCCCATAACTTATTATGTGTACCTTTTAACAGGGGCCATAAAAGCAAAAGTGTATGACATAGCTATTATTCAGGGGTGTGGGGGCTAACCCAAGAGCCCTCCTTTGTGGGTCTCACCACCAAGCTACTGGCAAAATCACAGATTTCTGTAACCACTGCCATAATTTCCTGCAGAGTGACTTCCTCTCTAAACCCCTCCTCCCAATTGCGGCGAAAAATGGTAAATAGTTGCCTGAGGATGATGACATGGTTAACACTTATCCATATCATATAGCGTTCATTTCACACCACACCATCACAACTCATTGACATACACTATCTAGGTTTAATCAACTTTCTTGAACATCTTGGAGAGTGGGTGGCTGCTCTCATTTAGGTTCCTTACCTCATAATCCAGGGCTATTTCTTGTATGCAGCCTCATCATTAAGGCTGTTAGGGTTATCCAGACTTCATGCTTTATCCTCCCTAAGCATGCCCTGCTCCCCACACTAAAGATCTCAAAACAGGCGAGACATGTGTAACTTTTGGACATCTTTTGAAGATGTCGGTCTTTGGCTGACAACATATAAAAGTAGCCATGCTTTTTTAGATTTTGGCACATTTGTGTACTCTTGCTTTAAATCGGTGAATATAAACTATGAGGCATCATTAACCCCTTAAGTGCTAAGGGTGTTAATGTTCGTCCTGATTCCCATAAGGAATCATTGTAGGCTCCCCACTCCAGCAGTTAAGTTATAAAAGAAATGCACAGCTAGAGCCTGGATTCTGGGGTGGAATTATAGCAAATAATGGAAAGGTCAAGTCTAGTATTGTAAGTGTCAGTGAGGTTGTTTCTCTTCCATTAAGGGCTCCTCCAAGTATGGTGGGAGCCAATTTTCCTTGAAAGAGATGAAATGCCTCATCGCTGGGACAGGTTGGTTCTACTCGCTCCTTTGTCAATTTGTTTCCAAGTCTGGTGATCTCTTCTATGCGATCCCTCATAAAGATCTCAGATGTATAGAATGATTTATGAAAAATGGTGACCAAGAAACAAAGAGTCCACAACCAGTTCATCCATGGCGTGCCTTTACAATGCATCACAAGCATTTTAACAGGAAGGTTTTTAGGTTTGCGCCGGGTTGAAGTCTTTGTCTCCAGTGAGATGTTATCTTCCTCTTGCAACATTCACTGTTCATTATTTTTAGCACATATTAATAGTAAGCAGAGAAGTCGTGTAGTTTTATAGCCTTATAGACAATGAAATTGGTCATTATTGTTGGATAATGAGCTGTACCCAACAGACCACAGCGCTGCATTTTTGGCTTTATTGCAGTATTTGTGTGTTTGAAAATCCCTAGTATCGTAATCTGTTACTAGTTGTGTGTGGCAACTGTTTTTGTTTGGTGTTGCTATGACACGGATAAAAAGAGCTATGTTAGCCTCTGTGGTAGAATTATTCATCTTTTGAAGGTTCAAACACTGTTATCTTGCTCTTTTTCGCATTCAAATGAATTGTTGGAAGCTAGTCGGCTGCAAACGTTGGACAGACTGTTTACTTTGCTCGATCATGTCACAGCTCTGAGAATTTCTCAATATATTAATGTATTGGGGTTTATACAGGACATTATCTATCTGTTTGAATGGGCATCCATTACATATCAGAAGCAAAACACAAGGGCAGTGATGACAAAATACTCAGTGTAGGCCAGGGACCAACAGTAACAGGGAAATCAATTTCATCGACAGAAGAGAGGATCACCTTGCTGGGAATTCAGGGCTAAATGTCTTGGGTGTGGTTTATTTATTTATTTCATTTATAAAGTGCACAAACAACCCTGAGGCATTGAGGTGCTGTTGTTGGTACAAGTCAAGAAGCATACTATGTCATGCAGTAAGCAGATTACATCCATAGTAAGAAGAAGAAAAAAAGTGGGTGTGTGTGGTATGTTAGGTGGGGGGTTCTCTTCTCTGAGATCTTTCCAGTCTAGGAAACATTCTTCTTGGAGTTCGGGGGCTAGTTTGTGCAATAGCTCAGGTCCGCTACTCATTTTTTTGTCCTCAATCATTGTGTTTTCAGCCCTTTAGAAATCAATGATCTCAATGCTCTGTTTTGGGGCCAAACATTGCGAGCAGGACAAGGTTTTATTTTTCTCCATTCGCTTTTGGGTCTGGTGCTGAGAATGTTCTCATTGATTCTCTTTTCACTGGGGAGAACATGCAGGGTTTTCAAAGCTGTGGTAGCACGATCGTGTTTCCTGAGGCCAAAAGGTCAGTCTAGCCACTGAGCTGTGTATAAGTTGCTTTTTTCTATTATCTGGCGCTGGGTAGACAAAGCATGCCATGACATTTTAAGAGTATGAAGTTGGTGGCCCACGTTTTTGGAGAGAGCGTTAGTTTGCTGCTTGAATGAGTGTTTTGTGTCAAAGGTGATTCCTAGACTGTTTACCACATCTGCGGGCAAAGAGTAGGGGCCCTACGTTGAGCCATTTGAAGAGGATTTACTTATCTGGGTTACTCCCTTGGTTAATGGTGATCGTACTTTCTGTATTGTCATATCATTTGTTTGCAACCATACATATATGGATAGGAGGAAATCATAGATGCGCACATTCAAATGCACGTTCACCCCTTTGCGCATTTGTGCAATTTAGGCGGCATTTCTGAACATTCTAAAATGCATCGAATTCACAAATTAGATACGCTTTTAGAATGTGTAAAGAACAAAAACATTCCCCTTATGGAACCGGTGCCGAGGGCGCCACAAAGCATGATAGTGTCCTTTCTGATCTTTCACCCCCTTTTTATGTTTATTTATCACTTGCATTTCTACCTTTCAAGCAAGAATAGACTTGTTTTTCTTTGTGACGCATTTTCGTAATGACAGGCCTTAGGGCCTGTTTCTCTGAAATGCACCCCCAACTCCCACCGCTGCGTTGGGAGCCAGTCGTACATTAATAAGATGCAAGGGAGCTGGACAACACATCTTTTGCACTGCTGCTCAGATAATGTTGACCCTCCTCATTTCTCAAACTACCGCAAGTAAAAAAGTAAAAAATGGCATCCTCTGCACATTATTTGTGTGCAGCAGTTTTGAGAATCTGACCCTATTATTTCCTGTGCTGGGGACATTGGCGGGCATCGTTCTCTTTGTGGCTGGTGAGGTGTGCAGAGGCTAAGGCGGCTCAACAAAGCAGAAAAGAGGGTTTGTTTTTTGTTTGAACCCTCCTTTAAGTGTCTATCATGCTTCACCTGAATTTGAAGGTGCTCATCATCAAGACAAGAGCAGTATAAAATCAATCCTGTTGTGGCATCTCTGGGGCTTTGGAGGTAGGATGTTCTGGGGTCTTTGGGAAGCGTTATGTACAGAGAGTCGCCATATTGGAATGGGATCGGAGCTCCGGGGAGCAGGTGATCGGATTCGTCACGCTCTGATTTATATTACTCTGGCTAGGCAGATGTGGAAACCCATGGGGCCGAGGAGGGCTAAACGGTTCTTGGGCACAGTTTCCTGGTAGTCATGTGGACTCAGTTGGTATTAAATGACAATGGGCCTCATTACGACCCAGGCGGTAAGGGGTTTACGGCAGCGTAAACAGCGCCGACCCTTACCGCCTGAGTACGAGGTCCCTTAGCGCCATGGCGGATTTAACACCTGCTTTTAGCAGGTGTTAAAATCCATGGCGCTAAGGGACCATGGAGTTAATTACGCCACCGTAATTTACGGTGGCATAATTAACGCCTTCCCCACTCCCATTATGCCCTATGGGGCAAAAATGGGAATGGGGAAGGGTAAATGGGGATTGGGGACTTACCGCCCCGCCAAGGTCGGAATGGGGCGGTAAGTCCGCCAACCACCATGGCGTAAACGTAGTTTACGCCATGGTGGTAAAGTCACGGTCCAGGCGGTAACTTTTCGCCTGGGTCGAAATGAGGTCCCAATGCATTGTTTGTGTTTTTGTGAACAACCCATGATGGTGAGTTGTACATGTATGTACGTTGTTGTCTGTTTCATGAAACGGTATTCTTTTTAGATTTAGCATATGTTATTGTGGTGCTATGCGTGTACCAGAATTACATTAGGAATCTCCTTCACATAGCTCGCCTTTGCACACGTGCACATATGGCTTAGCTTTGTTAACAACTGACAGTTTATATTCAACTCAATGACTATGGAACATTTGAGGTTTCGTGTAATTGCACTACACGGCTATTATCTACATGTAAAACAAATGGCGTTCTGGGAGTCTCTCTACCAGCACAAACACAGCCCATTGACCTGTTCTTGGGCCGATGGCCCCTGGGAGAGTCTCCACCAAGTATTTAGCTCACTGTCCCTTTCAATTATTTACATGTATACATAGTGAAGAGAGAGGGCAGAAGGAAAGAGTGATAGAATAGAGATAGGAGAATAGCGGCAGGAGAGAAGGCAGGCATGAACAAGGATCATGTCTTCACTACCTTATTACCTCTGATGCAGGATAAGGCATAAAACAAATTGTACATCGGAACTGACAGAACAGCCCCTTCATGTAGCTATAGTATTATCCCTGTTATTATGTGACATCAGACCTTTTCATGTAATCAGGTAGCCATTAGCCAGAAGTCGCATTCAGGTAGTCTTCATAGAGCTGCCATGTGTGTGCACTCAGATGATGGCAGCTTTTCTGCTTGGCCAGGTGCAGTTCCATGTGATGTGCACATGCAGCTCAAAGTGAGAGGGAACGGTTGGGAGCGGTGTTCTACTACTCTTATTTTTCACTGTTAACAGCTCCACTACTTTTTGCATTCATTTTCACCATTCAGGAACTGTTCTTTGTGAAGTTAAAGCACACCTCTCTATTTACGACCAGATATCTGTTACAGCTAAACTGAAATCTGTTTCAACTGAATTTACTGTCAACCAGCATGACTGCAACCTGTGAAGAATGTGTTACACGTTGTGCTCCGTCCCATCCTACTCGGTCCTTCGCTGGAGTCACAGTTCCGCAACTTTTTTGTTTTGTTCCAACGTAACATTTCCTTTTTGATAGATTCTCGAAGTCTTCTAGTGGGAAGTAATCCTTTTAAGAGCTGCTGCAATACGCGTGGCGAAGAGTCTACCTTGTATCTTATCTCGTTCAAAGTGTGGATAGACACTTTCACTCAGGATCACTGCAATGCCTGAGGGTATTGATACTTTACACACATTTAGTATTAGGCAGGGTCCGACTCGGGCATACAATTGTCTTGGGCACCAGCGAAAAAGTGGCCCACAGTTGCAAATGGCAATTCATTCCTTTTGTGACAGCCTGTTCCATTAGCACCCACTGGAAAGGTTTTTAATAAATGTGATGAAAATGGTACATTTTAAAGAATATGTATTCAGTAAGTAACACTGGTAAAAACTACTAGCCGCATGGGGAAGTAACTTATCAAACCAGCCCACGTTGGACAAAAAAGTGCCCCACTTTGACCCAAAAAACTGCCACACACTTGTAGTTTGTGTTTCTGGTTCAGGTATTGCCCTATATGCGAGTCCGATCCTGGTATTAGTGGCCAAAAGGACTTCTAAAACTTAGTTAAAAACATACATTAGTTAGAAACACTTGTGTACAGGTGCGTTATAAATGACTTATCATATCACATACATTCATACAACATGTGTTTCAGAGAACCCACTCCTTTACCACAGGGCCGGCATCTCGAAGAAGGGGAGTCTGGGAGAGGGGTGTATAAAGCTTTGTTATAGACCATGAATAGAGTTTGAATAATCAATGCTGATATTGAAGTGTGTCTCATTTTCCTCCATATGGAGGGACATAGAGGCTTCAAGGTATCGGACTCACAGTCTCTATTCCAAAAAATCTTAGTTGTATTATTTGGGTGATTCCGGCTGTCTTTGGTCAAGGATTTATATATATTGAAAGCCAACTTTGGTACAGGGCCTTGGACACCAAGCTCATTGGGGGGTTCCTTGTCCTATTATGCACACATTTAGTTAACTCCCAAAATCATAAGAATTCTCCTGCCAGGAGATTGTAGCACCCTTGACGGGACGGAAAAGACTGCATACCTTCCCCTTCGCAGGATTGATCATCGTCGAGTAATCCCATTGTGATGCAGTTGGGCCAGTGCAGTGGTTATCAAAGTTATGTTTTCATTGAACCAGAGTGGCTGGGGCATCTGCCTGCATGTCACTGTCCCCGAGACATGTGTCTATATGCTCAGTGACTTAATTGTTGCCTGCCACTTCCTGCACAGATGACTTGAATCTTAGATTGGGTATGTCAGCAGGCCTAAATGGTAGGGCCAATTCAGATTCTAACTCAAACCACTTGGGCGCAGCTCTTGCTTCATCTTCGGTGCACCACTTTCAGGCTTGACTTATTATGAATGCCTCAAAGTATCTTTTAAAGTGAGGGAAGCCAACCCTTCCTTGGGACGAATGCATAGTCTGCTCATTGTGATTCTAGGTATTTTCTTGCTCCATGCAAAGCATGCTACAATTTTATTGACATCTCTAAAAAGAACTGTAGTAGCCTTTGAATCGGCAATATGGAGATCGTATAAAGGATTGATGGACATTTTGGTGGTTTCTATGCAGCCCCACCAAAATATAAAAAGTGGGACCATTTACTTGTCAAACCCTCTACCTTGGCTATCAGTGCATCCACGTTTATTTGGTCATCTGCATTATGTCATTAGAAAAGAGGGCCCCCAAATATTTAATGCTCGGTGGCTTCCACAGTAAACCTGAGCCCTCAAAATAAAACTTGAGGTAATACTTGTTCAAGGGCATTGCTTCTATTTTTTCTAAGTTGGGTTTATAGGTAGAAAACCTGGAATAGGACTCTCCTTCAGGAATGGAGTCAGGAAGTCATGCGGGTCCTACATCAAAGCTAGTATTTCTTCCACATATGCAGCTACCTTACTATCCCTGTAGTAATGATCCACCCCTTTTAAGGCTGCATTCCTCTGGATGCCTTGTAGTAGGGGTCCTAGCGCTAGGTGGAGTAATAAGGGAGATGGCAGGCATTCCTGTTTGTCCCCTGGTGTAGCGGGAAGAACGGGGAGAATTCCCCATTGATGAAAACCGTAGCCTTGGGGTGCTGATAGAGGGTAAATATCAAGGAAGTCATCCTTCGTCCAAAGCCATGCCAATGAAGGGACTACTCTAGGAAGGTCCAATCCACCCTTGTCAAATGCCTTCTCTGCATCAAGGGTGACAAGTTTGGGGGCTAGGATATATACAAATGTGTGGAAGAACACTATCTGGAAGATGTCTGGACCTGGGGTTTTCCCCCTCTTGACCTTGGCAATTGCTGTTTTCACTGCCATCAGTGTAATGTCACAACACACAGAGGAGACTTTGTCAGCCTGGATAGTGCAGTGTGCAGGGTGAGGAGTAGTGTGTAGGTATGCCCTAAGTAGGTCCCTGGAAGTACTAAGATCAGTTGTGTGTGTAATTCCTTGTAGTATTTGGCAAAGGCATCAGCAATAAGGTCCTCTTTCACTATAGTGGTGTTTCCTTCTCTTAGTGCAGCAACTTTATTATTGTGTTTCCTTAACTTTAAAGTATTTAGCTAGCAGTGAGCCAGCTTTATTGGCCCGCCAAAAATCGTGAAGTGATATTTTAGAAGTACACCGACTGACTTATGTGTGCAAGTTTTGCTGTATATTATGTGTGCCTGAATTGATTGTCTCTCCCTTTGTGGGGTTGAGTTAACCAGGTATTCCGCATCTAGTGGCTTAATGTTTTTCATTGGTTTCTTTTATGGCCTGCTTATTTTGACTAGCCTCATATGCCTGCGGAGAGATGCTTTGTACGCGTCCCAGAGCACGGCAGCAGAGCTGCACATTGTCTTTCTAAGACTACAAAATTCACATTGGAATAATCTTACAGAGGCCTGAAATTCAGTTCAGCGAAGTAGGTCCGTACTCATTCGCCATTTACCGAATCTCAGGGGGGGATTGTTCCAGTCCATGATCACAACTACGGGAACATGATCTGAAATAACAAACAACAAGATCTCTGCCCCAATCGGCGGGTCTACCAGCTGACTGCTAGTGAACCGATATTCTTTTCTGGGGAAAGATACATTTACTGGCGAGAAATAGGTGTTTTCAACGGCATCAGGATTACAAATCCTCCATATATCAATCATCTCATTGAAGGTATTAAACACTTTGGAAGATCCATGCATCTTCGATATGTTAAATTTACAGTGTGATTTTCGGTCCAGTACAAGGTCCAAAGGTAAGTTGCAGTCACCTCCAATAATAATGGGCTGTGGGAGAGATCGCACCACCAGGTGTAGATCACTCCAAAACCTAGGATCGGATGCATTTGGGCCATGTATATTGAAAAGTGTCAAGTGTGTGTCTCCATATCTGCAGTTGCTCAGCACCCATCACCCATGCTTTTCTGCTTTTGTGTCCAGAACTTGAAGGGGGCAGGACTTGTTTATTGGACTTATCACTTCCCTTTTGCGGCCTCTGGCAGAGGCGTTGCTAGGGGGGGGCTAAGGGGGCTATAGCCCCTGGTCTTTTGGTTGTAGCCCCGGATAGAATCTCAGGAGCTACAACCAAAAGGCTAGCTAGCCCCCAGTCCCGATAGTTCCGACATTAGCGTAGCCCCATGTCTTTTCCAGACCTAGCAACACCCCTGGCCTCTGCTCTCTGAATGGGAAACCTGACCCACCCACTGCATGCACAATTTTACAAAGAAGTGTGTTTCCCGGATGAAGGCAACCTGGGCATTACGTCTCCTCCAGTGTTTGAGTACTTTCTGCCTCTTAATAGGGGACGTGAGTCCTTTCACATTCCATGTAACAATTGTATTAATGATAAAGTTCACTTAGAATGGTGGGGGACCGTAATGTGACCATATGCAATTGCAAGGGAACCAAACTACCCAAAGCATCTAGAGGCGCTCAATCAAAACCATCTGTGATATGGAGACACCACATGCTCTGCAGTCCTTCCAGATTGCTCATATCCTGCACAAATGTTCATGTAAATCTAGTAGAGGGAAAAGAGAGAGAAGAGAACTGGAACATAGTAGAACATACAAATATATGTATATGAACCTGAGGGGCCCTTCAGAAAGCCCTCACACTAGTGGGGGGTTTTGACAGCCTAATAACTCCCAAGTAACAAATCACCTTCAGTATTGCACACAACTGAGAATTTGCCAAAAAGAAGAAAGGCTGAGGAGTGTTAAAATGGATTTCTGAACTCGGACCTGGAAGGGCAGAGGTTCAGAAGGCCAGCCTAGTTTCTAGGAACAGGGTAACCTCTGGACAAGCCAGACCAATCAGGGTAGCAATGGCAGCGGTCAAGACTAAGTCTCAAGAGGGGTGAGGGTGACGGAAAGACCTCAATGAGCACACAAAGCAAGGACACTTACAAATTACTCCAGACAGGTGTTATATTAAAAATATAGACACATTTATTACAAGGCCTTTGTAACATCGACCATAGCAAAGAATCACCACAATAATACTAAAGTAAACCAACACATCACAATCAATACAATATATATACAAGACCGAGGGGTCTAAGGAGTTAGTTGCACGTAATATGTAGACCACCTAGATGGGGAGGGAAACAGGCAGTGCCAGTAATCATTAGACCCAATTCGACATCTGAAATACACCTAACTAGGAGGAAATCTGAGCCCTACGGAGAGAGGAGCCTTATGCTCAAAAGTACCTGCATGCGCTGGTGCCAATGGACAAAAGAGGGCCTCTTCGAGGATATCAGGCAGGTCAGGAAGGTGAATGAAGCGATGCAGAACAAGTCCCCACTACTCAAGCAAGGCCTCCACCTGTGGGCAGAGGCAGGGTGAGAGTGCGGGATAGAGTTGCTATTTCGCAACAGCGGTAGAAAAGAAACGGGCTCCTGCGCGAGGGGCCACCAGTTGCGGTATGGACTACTCACCGGTTCCCGAAGCAGGCAGACCCAGACTTCTCCAGTTCAGTTCACGTTGCTGGCAGGTTCAGCTGCGATGATCAGGACGACTCGACACCGTGTAGATTCTGCGTAGCAGGATGCAGGGTCGAGGGTGCCCCAAATGCAGCAGACGTGCACAGGTTACCACAGCAGTGCAACACAGCAACCGCGTTTACTCTGGTCCGGGCGCACTCGTCTCACTACAGACCTGGGAATGCCAAGTGTACGAAATTCGGTGTGAGGGTGCCGTGGACGCAGAGCAAGCAGTAAACCAAGTTTCGAGGGCTTCCCCGAAACGGCGGCGGTGACAGAGCAAAGCGTCCTGCGTAAGATGGTCAGCCGTCTGGTTGGCCCTGGGACACTTCCGAAGAGGCTTACTTGCAGAGTTTGATGAAGGTGCCGGGAATAGTTGATCCCACTATTCCAATGGGTCGAAGCGCCTTTGCAGACCTTCTAGGATGATCAGATGCAGAGGGGTCTCGCAGGACGACAGCAGTTCAGGGTGCCAAACCTTCAGTGGGTCACCAGCGGTTCCTTGACTCAGCTTCTTGTTGCAGGATACTTGGCCCCTTATCCCTTGTTCAGTGTGAACTCAGGAGATCGACCTGGTAGTGGTGTTTCCAGCCTCCTCTTATTCAAAGTTCCCTTCACGCCAAAACGGAGAGGACCAATGGGAGATCTGCTCACAAACACTCACACCATACGTGGACCTATCAGGGACCACGGTGGTCCCAGGCATTCAGGACACTCTAGAGTCTCTGGCACCCAGGATGTGTATTGGGAACAGACATCCCAGGCCACATCCTGGAGGCACACACAAGGCATGCAGAGGCCTGCGAAATCGTTGTGTTTCGCGGGAAAGTGCATGACCAAATAAGGACTGCCCCGGGTCGGCTCAACCTGGGGGAAGGTGAAGGGGCAAGATGGTCAGCGGACAGGACAAAGAACCTCGTGGCATGGCCATTTTGGAGCCAGGACACTCATTTGTGCCAAACGCGGTAAGCGCGGATAACATGGCGAAAATGGGTTCAAAACACAAGAGAAACGATAGCTGCCACCAGTCCCATCCGTGACACACTTGCACGGTTCATAATAAGTCCAGCGAGAGTTTCTAGGGCCTTTGGAATGACTAGAGACCCAAGAGAGCGGTAATGTAAGTTATGGTGCAATCTTGTTTCATGATGCACAAAAGCTGCAACATGAGGAAAGGACTAAGGGAAACGGGACAGTACTGACTGTCTTAAGGGCATGTCAGTTTCCCCATAAGAATTGAGCGAAAGCCCAGAGGAGTGCGGCGGAAGGCTGCGCTTCTCTGGCAAAGTCTAGATCAGGGTGTAAAACAACAGCAAAAAGTTTGGGGGTTGCCACATGAAGGGAAAATTACATACAATTATGAAATCTTTCCTAACACTCGCCCCTCCCAGACTAAGGACAGGGGGAACTAATCCATCCCTGGATGAGTTTCTTGTTCAGGTCGGTTAAACATTCTGGACAACCCATCAGCATTGCTATGTTGGACACCTGGCCTATGCTCAATAGTGAAGTCGAAGACTTGCAGACTTATGGACCACCTAAGCAACTTTGGATTCTCTCCCTTCATGTTCATCAGCCACTTTAAGGGTTTATGGTCAGTTTGTACAGTGAAGTGGGTCCCATAGAGGTAGGGCCTCAGCTTCTGTAGGGCCCACACAACAGAGAAACATTCTTTCTCTACGGTGGAGCATCTGAGCTCTCTGTCCTTAAGCGACTAATGAAACCAATAGGGTGTTTCTTACCCTTCTCATCTACTTGTGATAGTACAGCTCCTATCCCAGTGTCAGAGGCATCTGTCTGCACAATAAAAAGGTCTTTGGTAATCAGGGGCCCTGAGTACAGGGGCCTGGCACAAGGAGTCTTTTAAGCCATTGAAGGCCTTCTCACACTCTTCAGTCCAAGTTACATTCTTGGGTTTCTTCGGAGTGGTGAGAGCAGTCAGAGGGGCAGCTTTGGTGCCATAGTCTGCCATGAAATTTCTGTAATACCCCGTGAGTCCTAAGAAGGCTCTCACTTGGGTCTGTGTAGTGGGGGTAGGCCAGTCTTGTACTGCTTGTACTTTACTGGGTAGAGGCTGTATCCTCCCTCCACCTACTTCATGTCCAAGGTAATCCACTGAGCATTGTCCAATCTGGCATTTACTGGCCTTTATGGTCAAGTGGGCTTTCTGAAGAGCCTGTAACACAATCCCAAGGTGTTTCACATGGTCTTCCCAGGTGGCACTGAAAACGGCTATATCATCAAGATATGCAAGACAGAATTCATCCGACCCATTCAACACATGATTCACAAGCCTCTGGAAAGTGGCAGGTGCATTCTTCAACCCAAAAGGCATTACCCTGAATTGGTAAAGATCTTCCGGAGTTGAGAATGCTGTCTTCTGCTTGGCATGTTCTGCGAGGGCTATTTGCCAATAGCCTGCAGTGAGGTCAAACGTGCTGAGGTACTTGGAGGCACCCAAGGTATCCACCAGCTCATCTGTTCGAGGCAAGGGGTGGGCATCTGTCTTGGTGACAGCATTCAGAGCCCTGTAATCCACGCAGAACCTCAATTCGGAAGTACCTGCTTTCGGAACCAAAACCACAGGGCTGGACCAAGGACTACTAGAGGGTTCAATCACCCCAAGATCTAACATTTTGTTGACCTCCGTCTTAATGTAAGACCGGACTTTGTCTGACATCCTGTATCCCCTACTTTTGGTAGGTACACTGTCTCCTGTGTCTATGTTATGTTTGCACCAAGGTGTCAAACCAGGGGACTGTGAAAACAGGGGGGGGAAATTGCCTAAGCAAACTTTTCACCTCAGCCTGCTGATCAGAAGTCAGGTGAGGGGCCACTCGGACACCATCAAAGGAGCTATCTGAAGGACTGCTTTGAAACAGGTCATGGAGAGGTTCAGACTCCTCTTCCTCAACATCTGAAGCCAATAGCAGTGCTGCGATTTCAACTCTTGGGATGAAAGCCTTCAGCCTATTTACGTGGAACACATTTGGACCCTGTCCAATCCTTCCAAGGTCCACTAAATAGTTGACCTCACCCAGGGGCTCCACCACTGTGTAAGGGCCTGACCATTTATCCTGTAAAGCTCCAGGCCTTATGGGATTCATGATCAGGACTTGCTGACCAGGTGTGAAGTTGATGAGGGAAGCTTTCTGGTCATACCAATGTTTCACCAGGGCTTGTCCTGCCTTCAACTTGTCACTAGCCAGACCCATCAGGAGTACCATCCTTTTTCTGAGCCCTAACACATAGTCTACTACGTTGGTAGTAATAGGGGGAGTGGGCATCTCCCATCCCTCCTTGACTATGGCTAAGGGTCCCCGCACAGGGTGACCATATAGAAGTTCGAAGGGGCTGAAGCCAACACCCTTCTGTGGTACCTCTCGGTAGGCAAACAGTAAGCATGGTAAAAGAAGATCCCATTTTCTTCTCTGAGGTTCTTCCAGAGCCCCAATCGTACTTTTTAACGTTCTGTTAAACCGTTCCACCATACCATTGGTCTGGGGGTGGTATGCGGAAGAGAACTTATAGGTGACCCCACAGCGGACGTGTACAGGTTATTACCACAGCAGGGCAACACGGCAACCGCGTTTACTCTGGTCCGGGCGCACTCATCTCACTTCAGACCTGGGAATGCCAAGTGTACAAAATTCAGTGTGAGGGTGCTGTGGACGCAGAGCAAGCAGTAAACCAAGTGTTGAGGGCTTCCCCGAAATGGCACACAAAATCCCTACAAAAGACAAATGAAAGAAAGAAGATTCTATCTAGGAATCCTCCCGTCCCCTGCACACTTTCAATTGTTTGGGCAAAAGGCCCAATACTGAAATTCATCAAAAACAAAATATATATACAATATTATATTGTATAATTACAATATAGAAAAAACAAAATCTTATACACAAGGAATTTTTTAAAGATAAGGTCTGTATTTCAATGACGAAAGATCTTCTCTAAGTTTGTTAATGGAAAAACAGCCCCTCATCCTAGTGTACATAAAAAAATAATTAAAAAAGTGTAGTCCGTTTGATTCGGCAACGCATTTTGAGGATACTTTCCTCTTCTTCCAATAGCCAATGGCTAGTGCCGACTATTCAAGGAAAAGAAACAATATTATGCAGATTTATGTTTATATTCTTATACAAGATATATACATATCCAAATACATTAATTCATACCCCTAGAAAATAAGGGATATTGTTTTTTTAGCATTATAATAATCTGACATATTTTTCTAGTATTAGGTGCTTCAAGAACACCAAATCAGTGTTCAGTTTAGATTTGAAAGTAGCTTTCAACTGTATAGATCCATTGAATTTCTATTAGGATCAACTTATAGTGTAAGAAATACATCTATGCTGCTAAATTCATTATCCCCTTACCCCCTTTCTAAATACAACATGAGAACAGCGCCATGTCACCCAACCCCTCCCCAGCTCCACCACCAAACACACCATGGCATGCCATGCAATGTGAAAGCAAAAAAAGCAATGCACAAGACCTGACACAAGTGTCACAAAGTACACTGTCCCTAATGGAAACTGCCCACACACAATATGCTCCCAGTAATGTATAACTAACAGCACACATTGCCAAATACTTACCACCAACACAATGCTGCAACACAACATGGAAAAATGCAAAAACATGACAGTACTAAGTTCAAGTAGTGGTAGTCTCACAACCTGAATACGCCAGCACATCGACCCCTTACAACTGTAGAGTGTTGCTGCCATGCAAATGTCTCAATGTACTGCATACAACATGAACTGCATCTGCAAAGTAGACGGCCTTGTGAAGACATGAGGAAGGAACCTGCAAATTAGGAGGAAGACATAGATGCACAAGCACATATCAATACACCATGCAGTGTACAATACAACAACAATATCCACTAGGTATGTCTACACAGTATTGACTACAGACTGCCCACACAGCTCATGGGAGCCCAACATCACTGTGTAATTCACTGTCACTTGGTCACACCCTTTTCAAGCCCATGGAAACGGGAAGCAGGAGGGGTGTGTGTGTCACAAACCCAAGCATCTAACCCAAACTCAGGACAAGCCTGCATGTGCCCAGCCGGAATACAGTGGATGCCCACGGGAGCCACACAAGGCAACACACTGTAAAAAAAAATCAAAAATCAAAACTGGCCATGTAGGGGTCTGGGGGGGTGGGGGAGGCCACCCAGGAGGTTTGAGGACAGGGTGCACACCAACACCCACCTCTGTGGATGTTGCGGAAAAAAGAAACCTCCTTGGGGTCATGGCCTGCACGGCTATGCCATTGTGGGAGAACTGCTGTCGCTCTTCTCATCCTCTGCTGCTGCTTCAGGAGGCGGTGGCACTATGTGAGGCAGCCCACGCAAAGCCCTGGTATGGTCCTCCATGGCAGCAAGCATGCGTGTCTGGAAGGTCTGATTCTGGAGGATTAAAGTGCGGAGATCCCCATGCAGCACATCACGGGTTGCCTGCATTTCTGCACCCATGGCCTTGCGTGATGCCCGGATCTCCTCACGTGTTGCATGCAGCTCAGCTGAGAGCGAACGCGTGAGCTGCTCCAGCTGCTGTTCTGCCCTTAAATTACTGGAAGCCTCAAGTGCAACCAGAGTCTGCCTGAGGTTATGTAGTTCTACCCTCAGGGCTTCCCTGTGGCCCTGGGACTCTATTGATATGGATTCGCGCAGAGTCTCCAATGCCGCCCGTCTGTCCCTGTTGGACACCAACATGTCTTCCCTGTGTGATGGGCAAATGGAGTCTGTTGCCTGCTGTTGTTGCTCCATCTGCCTTTCAGGGGGGATAATGGAAGTGGCCATCCTCTCCATTGCCTGAGCCATCATTTCTACTGATGCTGCCTGTTGGGTTGCCATACTGTACATGGAGTTTTCCCATACAGTATTGCCTGGTGGGGCACGGCCACCGCGTCGACGGGCACCACACCTGTTTGGGGCAAGGCGATCTGCACCTTGCTGTGCTGGCACTGCCTGAGGCTGCAGGATTGCATTCCCCCTCTGATCTGCTGGCCCAGGAACAGGATCAGATGCTGTGGAGTGTGACTCTGCATCCGTAACCGCCAAAGGCGGACCTACCAACACTGACATCCCCATAGAGGGTTCTGCCCCTGGTCCAGGTGGGTTGGACAGAACAGAATCCCTGCCAGAAACACTTACCTGCGACTGCACATAAGTCTCATCATCCGACTCAGCACCTGAATAGAGGTCTGGGGAGGTGCACCCAGAGGCACCCCTGGACAGTATTGTCTGAAGTAACATTGGGTTTTCACCCACCACCACATCACGTCCCCCACTGGTGCCCGGTCGTGCCTGAGATTCCTCCTGGGTCTGCACCATCTCCTCAACCTCAACAGCACCAAGTGCGTCATCACCTGCAAAAACATGAAAGACAACAAATGGAAACAGGCATGAGCACCATAGCACACACATAGGCTGTGACAAGCCAGAGATCCAGTACATGAATTACACATGTCGCACATGACTATAACCCTGCCATGCATGCACTGTCAAAGAGTTGGAAGTGGAGTCAAAAAGGCAGACACAGGGGAGAGCAAGATGGATATGCAACACATTTGCAGCATGTTGGGTAGCACTGGCATCACACATCAGGCTGTGAGTGGCATGTCCAATACACATACATGACACATGCCACCACACAGATGTCATGTAGCATAGCCACGGTAAATTACAAAACTACAGCAATATGTCAGTGAATGAGTAATGTCACACATCCATGTCACATCGACATGATGCCATGATTGATGCTGAATAGTGTTGCAAAATATGCATGTGCCACACACTGAAACACATCCAGTGTCCAATAACACAGTCATTGTGGGCTGATCAATGGTTGGTCACTTTAACATTACAGGAAACACCTGTTATCTTCCACATGCAAACAGGCCGTAATAAAACATGTCTGCAGCCCAATACTCCATCGGCCTGAATGGTGTAATCATTAACATAACCAGGTAAAAGTAGTGGCCCAGTGTGGGCTGTAAACAATGACCGAAGCATATCACATATGTTGCAATAGGGCAGAATATTGTGTACTAAAAATGGGAGAGTGGAAACAATCAGCCTGAATGAACACTTACAAAATCTGACCAATGTAGTTGCAAGATGACAGTTCAAGGTAAAGTGCACTAATCTGGTCGTAATTGGCAACTGTGGGCAGAAGGGATACAGTCATACCCAAATCCAAGGCACGTGAATGCATGGGAGGAAGCAAATGGGTGACCCATAACACTCAGGAGTACACACTCTCACCTGGCACTCAATCAGAACCCGTCACCCAAACAACATACACATGGATTACACACACACGCATGGGCACTCACCGGAAAATGCCTCATAATCAGGTAGTTCTCCCACACCTTGGATCTGTTCCTCTGTAAGGAAGGTCCCAGCAACAGACTCATGTTCAGTGAGTTCGTTGTCCTCTTGTGGAGACCCACCGCCAGTCACCAGAGTAGCGGCATGATTTGAGGCCAGCTTGTTCTTTGCTCTGCGTTTCAGGTCATTCCACTGCTGGTAGCAATCATCAGCTGTGCACCTCACAAATCCAAGGGCACTTATGCGGTCCGCGATGGTCTGCCAGTGTGCCCTACGTTGACCAGGTGTAGTCTTGCACCCTGCAGTCACCAACATTTTGTGGCTATGTGCCGACACATAGGTCACAAGTGCATCAAGTTCCGGGTCATTAAAGCTAGGCTTCCTTGATGTGCCGGAATGTGTAGCCGTGTCTGGGGTCTCAGCCTGTTGTGCCAGAGCACCCTTCTTCCTCTTTTTCAAAGGTGGAGCGGAGCCTGAGTGGCTTACGCCGCTCTGGTCAGTGGGGGCAGAAGCACCGGTGGACTGCGTAGTAGGAGTGTGTGAATGCACAATGACCATAGGCCTCGGTGCAGGCATTGGCAGAAGTGTGATGTTGGCAGGGGGAACGTCAGTTTGATGGACCTGGACCGACACTGTCCTGGCTGGGAGACTCAGAGCTGGGGTGGATGGAGCTGCAGCTGCCCCTGCAGCCTCCCCACCCTGTCTACTTGGGGCAGCAGATGACATAGCTGCCCCAGATCCACGTGGCTTGATGACACCAACTTGCACCGCCACACGTGGCCTAGACTTGCTGACCTGGAAGTCAGCCTGGGAGTCATCTTGTGCCAGGTCAGGTGCCATAATGGGCTGGTCCAACAAGGGCTGAGCTGGGATGGTGTCAGCCACGTTTCCCTCAACCATGGGGGGGGGGCATGGATGTCCCTGATTGGTCCTCCACACATGGGGGTCTAGGGGCACCCTGCAAATCCTGGCCACGTCCCCTACCGCACCAACCACCCCCACCTTTTGAAGGTCGGCCACCTTTGCCTCCCTTACCACTTGGTTGCCTCCCAACCATGGCACTGATGTTGTTGTGCATATGGGAGCAGCAGTAAACTATTGTCCTGGGCAATTGGGGGTGAAAGGGGTAGGAAACTAGATGGAATTCGTACCCTAGTGCTCTAACAAGGCTGTCTGTGACCCCTGGGGGAAGATGACGGGTCACGCAACGCACAAGCAGCCAAAAATCAAAAAATAATGTGCACGCAACCCCTCGTAGACCACGTGCGTGAAAAAATGAACCTGCACTACGCTGTGGCACCCAGAAACACAAAAATAAGTGTACGCGTAATACACGCAGCCTACAATGACCTCTGAAGGGGTACGCGACACACGGGGCAAGCACAGTTGGTAAATATGTGCGCGACTCACCCTCTGCCTGGAAAAAGAATGTGAAAAAGACACGCGTGTGCGCGTTGGCAACACCCCCGCCAAAAGAAGAATTGTACGCTCTCTGAGGAGACAGGACAAAAGAAGAAGTGAATGCTGTTTGAGGAAACATGCCCAAAAAGAATAAAGAACGCTGTCAGAGGTAACAGGGAGTACAAACTTGAAACGATGTGAAGTAATTGCGTGTGAACCGACAAGAAGTACAGAATTCACCCACTCGCTCTCCACGAAAAGCACGTCCAAGGGAATGGGGTCCTACACGTACCTTTTAAAGCAGCCCACACGTACAGTGTCAATTACGCGTGTATGCGCTAAGGCCCTTTCCTCCAATTACACGAGCTGACACTCGGACGTGCAGTTTTTGGACATGTACGATGAACATGCACCCGTGTTGATGGAAACGCCCGCGCGCATCACGTCACTTACACGCGTAGGCCCTTTCCTCGGATTACACGCATCCACACGCGGACGTGCAGTTTTTTCACGCACGCTGAACCACTATGCCCACGTCATGTGGGAAACGCCTGCGCGAGTCACGTCACAGAAGCACTTACGTGCTAAGGGCCTTTGGTCCAATGAAACCGCATACGTGTGCTGACGCGCTTACACGCGTAGTGCCTTTCCTCGAATTACACGCTGACGTGCAAGATTTTCACGTGCCAAATCACTCCGTATCAAGCTGGCCACGCAACAACACACGGAAGACCACACTCCTGCCCAGAAGGCCGAATTACTGCCCCCCAGAGCCCCGAGCATGCTGCCATCTGCTGCTGCCTGCCTGCCTGCTGCCCACGTGCCCTGCTATTTGGTGCCTGCACGTCAGCCAGGGTTCCAGTTGCTGTGTCCACCCCTGCTGGAACACAAGACTCCCGACTGGGATACCATAGCTCCACAGCCCAGCCCCAGGACCCAGTTGCCCACCCACACCTGCCTCGCGGGTCGCCATGTCAGGGAAAACACCATCTGAGACCACTGGCGACCCCCAGCCAGAGAGGCAGAGGGCCACCAGCTTCAGTGTGAAGGAAGTTGGTGTCCTGGTGGAGCATGTCCTGGGGCATTTTGAGGCCCTCTTCGGAACATCACGCGCCAACAAGGAAGGACGGGAGAGGATCTGGGATGATGTAGTGGTTGCCATCATTGCAGAGGGGGTGGCAACCCGCGACATCAAGCACGTCAAGAAGCACTGGGAGGACTTGAGGTCCAGGACCCTCTACAAGGCCCGGCGCCTTGCGGAGGGGGGCCGGGTCAGCATGAGTGACATCCAGATGAGAGTCCTGGAACGCATAGGCCCAGCGCTCCACGCCCAGATCCTGCAGAGGAAGACCCGTTTGGAGTTGAGCGGTAAGTGGCCAAGCATTGGTGTGTGAGACAGGGCATGTTGCAGTGTGCTGGTAGTCTGATACTTGCCTGTATGTGTGACATAGGCCATGTATGGATGTGTGTGTGCAGGGACATCATGGTCATGCATGTGAGACCAGTAATGTGTGAACCACATGGTTGGTGCATGAGTTACAATGCAACATGTGTATCTGTATGGCAAATGCACACATGAAAGCATGCCAGTGTCTGTTCTTGCACATGGTGGGGGTGTGAGGGATGGGTGCTGCTGTCATGTACATGTATGGTGCACATGTGTGTGTGTCTGAGAAGTGTGTGTGTGACTTAGGTACACCATGACACATGTATGTGATGATGTGTACGTTCACTCATGCAGTGCGGTCACCGTTGTATGCACTGTGTCTGTGGTGTGCAAGGCATGATGCATGACCCTCCAGTGATGTGTGTACGGGATCAGTGTGAGCCATGATGCATGTGAGTTTGAAGGCAAGATTTTGGTTAATAGAGGCCCTTGTACATGGATGCTGGTGTTGATTGCAGGCACCGTGCCTGTTCATGCATGTGTGTTGCGTGCCTTCACCCATGTGTTGTGGAGGGACAGGATGGAAGTGACGTTAGACACTGCAACTCATGTGTTATTGCTTCCTGTCTAGGGGAATGTTGTACTGTACCCTGATGCTTGTGTTCTATGTCTCCCTCTACGCAGCATCAAGTGAAGAAGAGGGCAGAGACGGCGCTGTGGAGCCAAGAGGTGGGGATGCAAGGCCCAGCCACCCTCCAAGGACTTGCCATCATCCGGGAGCAAGGGGGCTGGTGCCGCGTCTGCCACTACGGTTGTGGTGGAAGGGCCGGGTGAGCCCCCACAGGGGCTTGCAATGGCGGAAGATGGTACGGCGACATCCAGGTTGGTGGTCTCCACAGAGGAGGAGGAGCCCGCTACTGAGCCGCACATGGGGCCCGGTGGGGCTAGTACCACTGGTGCAAGTGGTGCAGTCCAGGGCCAGGGTCAGGAGGCAGCACAGGTCACCGCGGAGGGGCCTGTGCATGTCCCTGTCCTTGACCCTGTGACTGCACCACCATGCACCAGCAGGGATGCCCGTCCCAGGCCCGTCCGCAGGTAGGGGAGAGTGCCATGTCATCTGCCTCTCCACTACCTGCGGACGAGGGGTCCCATGACCGTATGGGCTCGGTCCTGATTGGTGTCGCGTTGCGCACGCGTGACCTTCGTGATGACGTGCGTTCGTCCTGGGCAGAGAACGCACGCCATCACGAACAGCAGCGTCACAACGTGGCACTGTTGGGAGGGGCCCTGGTCGGTGGGTTCCTACATGTGTTGCGCACTCTGGTGGACCTCTCCTCCTCTGTGGAGACTATGCGCCAGTCATTCTCCCTGCCGTCCTCCGGCCCAGATTCCACCAGGGCCCCCTGTGGACCTGGCCCGACCAACACAGCCAGCTTGGTGGAGCTCACATCCCTGCCACAGTCGGGAGTCGGCGGTCCAGCAGGGGTGGACACCACAACTGAGACCAGCTGATGGAGGATGTGCAGGCACCATCGGACAGGGCACATGGACAGCAGCAGCAGCATCAGCAGGAGCAGGCTGTAGGTGGGAGCAATGATGGCTCGAGGGCCATCAACATCGGAGGGGCATGCATCGGCCAGAGGGCAGGAGGACCCAGGAATGGGAGTGTCTTCCATGTGGCAGCGGTTGGGCCAGCGGATAGATGCGGAGCGGTGGCGGGCGTAAAAAAGGCACGGCTCACCATGGTCAGGGCGGAGCTCTCCATGCGTCAGGCGTTGAGGCGGGCAGAGTGCCTCGAGGCAACTCGCAGGGAGTTGGAACAGGCCATGAGTGCCTCCCTGCGAGACCTCGGGGCCAGGGCAGAGGCCCGCCTACGGGACATCGATATGGAGTTCGATGATGCCCTGCCCCGGGACAGCACAGAGTGAGCCGCAGGACTTGCCTGCCACCATTGTATATAGTTAGATAGTTAGATAGTGTTAGGTTTCCTTTCTGTTTTTGTTTATTTTGGGGCGATTGGACAATGCACCACGTTTTTGTATATAATTCTTTATTAGGTAGTCTTTTTTGTAGGTTTCATTTCATTTGTTGGGCTCATGGACCCTGGATTGGTGATTTGTATATAGTTGAACAGTGGATTTCTTATTATTTTTTTCATTTCCCTTCGATTTGCTTTGTTGGACTGAGACTTTGGACACATTTTCATTTGGATTTCTTTGAATTCTGATTTCATATTTTTGATTATTTTCTGGACATGCTGCGTTTTATTTCTTCTTCACATTATTGTGTGTTTTCTTTTCATTACATTCATTTTGGGTTCAATACAGTTTCATACTTCGATGTGTGGTATTCTCTCATTGATTTCATGCATGTCATGATGTGGGTTTTCACATTCACTTGCACCCATTGTGTGTGTGTGACGGACATGTGTTCATTTACATACTTGCCATTCGGGTTGTATCATGTAATGGGCATTTCTATGTGGATGGATGCAATACTTGGTTGGGTCTTTGGGCTGGGGTGGAATGGGGTGTGATGTGGCTGGCCATTAGGCCCATGATTGAGGATCGTCATGACGTGGGGGCAGGGGGACATGTGTTGGGGCCTGCTGGCAGGTGCCCCTGACTGCTGGGGGGTGGGGGTGCTGGGGGACATGAGTGGGGGCCTGCTGGCAGGTGCCCCAGACTGCTGGGGGGTGGGGGTGCTGGGGGACATGTGTGGGACATGAGTGGGTGCCTGCTGGCAGGTGCCCCTGACTGCTGGGGGGTGGGGGTGTTGGGGGACTTGTGTGGGACATGAGTGGGGGCCTGCTGGCAATTGCCCCTGACTGCTGGGGTGTGGGGGTGCTGGGGGACATGAGTGGGGGCCTGCTGGCAGGTGCCCCTGACTGCTGGGGCGTGGGGGTGCTGGGGAACATGAGTGGGGGCCTGCTGGCAGGTGCCCCAGACTGCTGGGGGGTGGTGTGCTGGGGGACACGTGTGGGACATGAGTGGGGGCCTGCTGGCAGGTGCCCCTGACTGCTGGGGGGTGGGGGTGCTGGGGGACATGAGTGGGTTATCACAGAAATTGGATCAGTAGAACGGGATGACACTGATTAAGTTTTAATATATATCATTACATCACATTTTGAATACCTATTGTGAAAACACTAGGGCTTTTTATATTCAAAGGTCTGAATGAGTGTTGTATGTGGTTATGAATGAGGGTATGAATTGATTGATTTTTATGTGATTTTATGATATTAGTATGAATTTTTTTGTGATGAATTAATTGAATAAAATGTGATATGTATTAAAACTTAATCAGTGTCATCCCGTTCTACTGATCCAATTTCTGTGATAACTGTATGATACCTGAAGGATCAGGGATTCTAGTGCAGGTCTACCCCTTTACTTATTTTTCTGCTTAGGACATGAGTGGGGGCCTGCTGGCAGCTGCCCCTGACTGCTTGGGGGTGGGGGTGCTGGGGGACATGAGTGGGGGCCTGCTGGCAGGTGCCCCTGACTGCTGGGGGGTGGGGGTGCTGGGGGACATGAATGGGGGCCTGCTGGCAGGTGCCCCTGACTGCTGGCGGGTGTGGGTACTGGGGGACATGTGTGGGACATGAGTGGGGTCCTGCTGGCAGGTGCCCCTGACTGCTGGGGGGTGGGGGTGCTGGGGGACATGAGTGGGACATGAGTGGGGGCCTGCTGGCAGGTGCCCCTGACTGCTTGGGGGTGGGGGTCCTGGGGGACATGAATGGGGGCCTGCTGGCAGGTGCCCCTGACTGCTGGGGGGTGGGGGTACTGGGGGACATGTGTGGGACATGAGTGGGAGCCTGCTGGAAGGTGCCCCTGACTGCTGGGGGGTAGGGGTGCTGGGGGACATGAGTGGGACATGAGTGGGGGCCTGCTGGCAGGTGCCCCTGACTGCTTGGGGGTGGGGGTCCTGGGGGACATGAGTGGGGGCCTGCTGGCAGGTGCCCCTGACTGCTGGGGGGTGGGGGTGCCGGGGGACATGAGTTGGTGATCAGTAGTGCAAGTTGACATGTGGCTTGGCTGGGGGGCATGCCCATGGTGGATGGGCTGCCTGCGGGACATGACCAGGGGTGCAGGGTAGTCCCCTGTGGTGTGGGCTGCCTGCAGGGGCCGTGGAGGGTGTAGAGGGAACACCTGGGAGAACCCACACTGCCAATTCACATGTAGGACTCCCTGCACACCCCCGAAAATCACATACACCGTTCTGACAGCAAAATCGCGTGTGAAACTTCCCGCGCACCCCAGGAATACATGTACCCTACTCGCACAGGGCCTATCACGTGTGAAACTTCCCACGAACTCCCGAAATACACGTTCCCCTCTCCAATCACGTGTGAAACTTCCCGCGCACCCCAGTTATATATGTCCACCACTCGCACAGGGCCAATCGCGTGTGAAACTTCCCAAGCACCCCCGAATTACACGTACCCCGCTCCGATCGTGTGTGAAACTTCCCGCCCACACCCGAAATACACGTACCATGCTCCGATCGAGTGTGAAACTTCCCGCGAACCCAGTAATGCACGTTCCCCGCTTGCCGTGTCCAGGGTTAGCGCAGCCCTTTGCGCTGGATTGGGGATTTTGATGGCTTTTCCAGGCGCGAGGGGCGTTCTTGGGGGCGCAACTGGCGCTGCTGCAGGGTCGCTGCGCCACTGTGCGCCACGGATGGTTTTGGTAGCTAAAATCCATGAATACGCTGTGCACGGAAATGGATTTTAGCGCACGCAGCTGGTGCAGAAAGTCACACGCGCACACTGTGCGCCAGCCGCGTGCGCCACTTGTGCGCTGAATTCTATGAATTACCCTGTATATCAGTAGGAATGAGGGCAGCCATTTCTCAAACCTTGTCATCGGGTTAGGGCCTCCTGTCCCCTCAGGGATTCCGAACACCTAAATGTTGTTTCTTCTGTTTTTGTCCTGCAATTTAGTGATGGCAGCTCCCAGCTCTAACATCCTGTCCTGTAAATGCTGCAACCTTACCAGTCTTTCTTCTACGGCGGAGGCCCGCTCCTCCACATCTTTGAGAAAACCCAGGAGCTGGCTCATCTCAGCCCATATAGACTTCCTGTATCCTTGTATCGCTTGCGTGGGTCTTTCCCCTGTCCCATGGTAAACTGGATTTTAGCAAGCTGAGACAGTATAGGAGCAATGTGCTGCAAGTTCCTCGGTTTCATTTGGTGAGGGAGACAACATCATGGGTAGGGAGGCAGGCATAGGTTTCTCCCCTGGATATTTTAGTGCTTCTGGATGCCATGTGCAAATATATAGAGAGCTATCCACAAATGAATATCCACCTTGTATCATGAGTAGATTCAGATCTGAAAGCCCATAATATATAAGAAATTTCCCTTGATTTGGTAGACCTTCCCATCTGTTTCAACCTAGCCTACATCCAGCAATCAGCAACACTCAAAGATGTCTGCCATGGCTGTAAGGACGGTATATATATTGATGAGGGACAGTTCCTCTCTCTCTCTCAAGACTGGGGTAGACAGCTTCCCACCAACTCCCCAAGCTCACTTGTCTTCGGGTGGGCCAAACTCACTCATTTCCGGGTGGGCCAAGCTACTACATCCTTCCAGGAGTGACCAATAGGCAGGTTCATGCTGGGAGGTCTGGCCAGGTAGGAGCCCACCACAGAACTCTATTCTCTCACTTCAATGTATCAGTGGTGGCATCCCAATCCCCTGGCGTCATCCCTCTTTTGCCTCCGCAGCCTAGTCTGTATGAGCCAGCTGATTAGCGCCTGAAACACTGCGTTCCCGCTCCTCTGTGGGGTGATCAGCAGTCCTGCAGGCTCACTGTGGTGGCACAGGCCGCACATTCTCCAGGCTCCTTGAGCACCCTGGGCTCTCAAGTGACTCGTAGTTCACTACAACATCGTCACTGGGTCTCTGCCATACACCCTCATGTTTGGGCGCTGGTAAGCATTATTGAAATAAATAAAAACGGTGTATTTGGCTGAGGAGATCTAGGAAACAGCAGCCATCTTGCTCCCTCAATCACGGCTCCACATGACACTTTATTCTTGTTCATATATATATTTTTAGGGATTGAAGTAAATCCACACTTCTTGTAGTACCATTGTACCTGAATTCTTGTAATTATTCAGCTGCCAATGCCTGAATATTTTAGCTGAAACAAACATGCATTAGAATAATACCAACTAAATGCAAGTCCCTTTAAATGGAGTTGTTAAAGTCTTCAATTTTTTCAAAACCATCAAACAGAGAGATTGGGGTCATTTTACAATAATTGTAATTTGTGTGCAGTGGTCTGCCACCATTAGCATTAATATGTGGATGGGTCCCTTGCATGCAATTTAAACATTTTGCAAAGTGGAGTGCTAGTTAAAGACTAAAAACAGGCAAAATCACACGTAGATGTTTGGTTCAGCAAGGCTCAAAGGTATGCCAGATGGAAAAAAATATGGTACGCTATATCCAGTGCCACCCAGGGACTCAATGATTGTGCACACGGTACCCTGAGAGCTTCAGAAAAGGAAAACAGTGGTACGCGATATGCAGTGGCACCCCCAAACACAGAAATTGTGTATGCGATACTCGGAAAGCTTCCATCAAGTCAAAAAAGTGGTACATGATACCGAGTGACACCCAGAGGTACAGAAATTGCATACGTGACACACCTTAGGCATCAAAACATTCACAAAAACATGCCCGTATGCGCAGAGGCGGCCCCCCTGAAGAAAAATGTGGTACGCGGTACCAGAAGGGAAGGATTTCATAGCACAACAAAATACATCTGCGAAACTCATCAAGATTATAACCTTCAAGCACACAACCAGTGATGCACATTGCATCCCTTATATCACCCGTCATTGCCATGAGGCACGTAGGCGTGCCGTGAAGGTGCGTAGCATCACTGCACGCAGGACGTAACTTACGCGTTAAAGGATTTTACTCTGCTATCAGCTGCTGTGGATGCAAGACGCACACCACTGTTCCTCCTGACTACCTACTGCTGAATTTGCCTCCTAGGGCCCTGCTTTGCCTCACTCACTCCTATACTGCTGCTGCATGCTCGAGAGTGAGTGTCTGCCTGTAACCAGAACTGTCTTGGTGTGCCAGCTGCCCCACTTTTGCCTGGGCTCCTGTGTTGGGCCTGCAACCACCTCTTCTCTACTTGCCGGGACCTCCGCCTCTGCCAACACCACCAAAGCTCCACAGCACCTACCCAGGACCCAGGAAGCCCATACCTGCCCCGGGGTGCCATGTCTGCCCCATCCACTTCATCTGGGGAGTGCAGCACCCCCATCTTGAGGCAGAGGGCTGCCAATTTCACTATCAGCAAAGTTGACATTCTGGTGGATGCGACCTTGGGTGCCTATGATGCCCTCTACAAACCCAGCTATGCAGCTGGGCACCGATGCAAGGCTGAGGATCTGGGACAAGAGCACGGCTGTCATCAACACAGAGCAGGTGGCCGTCCACCACAGGAACACGATCCGGAAACATTGGTATGACCTCAAGACCTGTAGCCAAACCAAGGTGGTGGAAGCCCTCGATACAGAACCCACCATCGAGGTGTACCATGCTGCTGCCGCTGGTGAGTACCCATGTGGGACAATGCTCTACGGCATATGTGCGGCATGCATGTATGCAGATGTGTGGCATGCATGTTTGCAGATGCCACATCCTGTTTGTGGCTTGTTTGTGTTGTGAGACACAGCTGATTGTTGCCTCATGCCAATGCAAGCCATTTGTGGCATCAGACATTGTATACTGGCATTTGCGTGAGTAATTGCAGATTGCACATTCATGGCTAGTTGCACTTGGGAATGTGCAGTCTGTGAGCATGGAGCAAGTGCTTGGATATGACAGATGTGGACATGCTATGTTGTGGTCATGTGAGTGACGCGCATGATGTCCGAGTCCATGTGTGGCACACCTGACAGTGCATCCATGCAGACACATCTTCTGATAGTGACACATGTGCATTGATACCTGCGTATTTGGAGTTCATGCATCGACGCCTCCGGGACTGGGATGTAACCTATCATCCCACTGCATTTGTGACACAAGTGTATGTGTGTACATTCAATATTTGTATACTTGGTCAACTGACAAGTTCAATTTGTTCCCTTATATGTGTGGCGGTACATGTTGCTTGCTTGCAGGTCATGCTGTCACATGTGGTGACTATGTTTGTGTGGGCATGTGCCCTAGTGCTGTCTCCATGACCATGGCTGCATGTCATTCTTGTGTTGGTTGGTCATTGGCATGGTGGCGTTGCCTGTTTTAGGTGATGCGTTGTTGGACACTGTACAATGTGCTTTGTTCGCATGTGCATGTGTCGTGAATGTAATTGAGCCTTCACACTACACTCATGCAACCTTTGCGATGCAGTTTTCCAGGCCACATACATTTGTGAGTGCATTGTGTGTGTGTCAGTTCATGGTTGAAACATGATGCATGATTTGTCATGTTCATTTTGTGTATGCCACACATCCATTGATGATGATTACTGATGTCAATGTTATTTTTTACAGATTTTCTGCAGTTGCTGCAGCTCGTGAAGAGGGCGAAGGCATTGCTCTGGAGTAGAAGGGCAGGGTCAAATCCACCAGACCAAAGCGCCCACCCCAGCCAGTGAAACTTGAGTCTACATCATCCTATGGTGAGTTGGCTGGGGGAGCGCAAGTTCCATCTGGTGGAGCTGCTGGGGGTACGTGCCTGGAGGTTGTTGTGGTGAGGGACTCCTCAATGACTGTGGGCCAGATTGCAGATATGGAAGGGCCAACCGAGAGGAAGGCTCTCTGGTGTCATCCAGGAAGATGAAGGTGGTGGTGGAGGAGGCAGATGAAAGCCAGCGCATGGGGTCGGATGGGGGCATCCAAGAGGGTGTTCAGGCTGCACCCATGGGCCAGGGATAGGAAGATGTGCAGTGCACCATAGAGGGAGCTGGCCAACCTCCTGTCCCTGCTCCATCTGATTCAGCTATGACCACTGTCGTGGATGCCTCCACCCAGTTTGGTTCCCCTTTGGAAGCAGGGAGATCACCCCTGAGATATTGCACGCCCTGCTGGCTGGGATTGCAAGGCGTACGCCCTTGATTCGTGATGATATGAGATTCCTGCAGTGCTCTGACATCGTCACGAATCGCTGTGCCTCTACCTGGGCAAGCTGACACGTGCGCTGCTCTTGGGTGGCCTCTTTGTACTGGCACATTCAGCTGCCCCCTCCTCCACTGCCTCCTCTATGCCCCAGTCGTCCTCAGGGGGCACTTTCTTGCCATTTTCCATCACGGCCCACTCTACTCCAATCTGACCCACACCACCCAGTCTGGTGGTCAGCACGTCCCTGCCTCAGGTGGAAGTCCCGTCAAGTACAAAAGAGGTAGTTGCTTTGCCTGCCCAGGCACCTCCTCAGAAACAGACATCAGTGGGGCAGCTGACACATCAGGACAGTGCTGGTATTGTACCCCCCCCATTGTGCAACATCCACATGGTGGGTTATGCTTGGCCAGGCAGCAGCAGTGTAGGAGTGGGCAGAGGCAATCGTTGCAGGGCCCTACAACATCGGGGAAGCAAGCACCACAGCGATGTTCGGACACCTGGCAGGAGTTGAAGGCAATTGAATTCAATACTTTACTGTCTGAGTCCCTTCATTCATTGATTGTTGTTTGCTACTATATTCACTGACATTACATGTGACTCTTTCCTATCAGTGATGTCTTGGACTAGTGTCCTCCTAGGTCATTCACCTACGGCAGTTCGAGGCAATTGCAATGACACATGGGCACAATGATATGTCACATTGCATCACATTGCTTTAATGTGTGACATGTATATGGTGCTTTCACTTTGTAGTTGCTGTTCGATTTTGCTGACCTGGGGCTATGCCACTGGTTATGATGTACCAGGGAGTCCTGTGATGAGCTAAAGACATGGATTTTGCATCAGTGTCCCTAGATGTTGGGTATATGGGTAGGTGTGTGACCAGTGTGCTTCATGTTGGTGGCAGGTCAGTGGAGTTGAAGTGTGTTGTTGGTCAACATTGCACTGGTAGGGGGGGTTATGTGGTAGGGCCAGGCTGGGTTGGTGGCAGAGGTGGTGTCTAGACCTGAGGGGGATGCCTGGGGTAGTGTCAGAGGTGAGGGGGGCTGGTGGGTGGTTTCTGGATCTGAGGGTGATGCCTGGGGTAGTGTCAGAGGTGTTGGGGGCTGGTGGATGGTGTCAGGTGTTGAGGGGGGATGCCTGGGGTGGTGTCAGAGGTGAGGGGAGCTGGTTTGTGGTGTGTGGACCTGAGGTGGATGCATGGGGTAGTGCCAGAGGTGAGGGGGGTTGGTGGGTGGTGTCAGGACCTAAGGTTGATGCCTGCAGGTGGGGTTGGAGGTGAGGGGGCTGGTGGGTGGTGTCAGGATTTGAGGTGGATGCCGCGGGGTGGTGGCAGAGGTGAGAGGGGCTGGTGGCTGGTGTCCGGACCTGAGAGGGCTGCTATGCAGTCGAAGTATGTGCCAGCAGTTTGTGTGTAGTTGGAGTAGGGGGGACAGTTTGGAGGGGACCTCGTGCAGAGTAGCTGAGGTGCAGCTGTTAATTACGTGGGACCTTGTGCAGAGTAGCTGGGGTGCCGCCATTACTTATGTGGGAACTGACGCGGAGTAGCTGATGTGCAGCCGTTACGTGGGAACTCGCACAGAGTAGCTGGGGTTCAGCCGTTGCTTATGTGGGACCATGCACAGAGCAGCTGGGTGCAACCGTTACTTAAGTGGGGCCTCCCGCAGAGTAGCTGGGGGGCAGCCATTACTTACATGGGACCTTGTGCAGAGCAGCTGGGGAGCAGCTGTTACGTGAAACCTCACACAGAATAGCTGCGGTGCTGGTTGTTGTGCAAGAGGTGGACACTGAGCTTTGCAGAAAGGTTGGTTTACGGCTATGTTTTTGGTTTGCGTAGGGGTGTGTTGTGGGCGTTCCTCACGCAGCTCGATTCCCTTTGCGGGTCAGGTTGAAATTCACATTTCAATCCATGAATACACTAAGTGTGCAGATTTCCTTCTGCGTGCTCACACAGAGTCATTCTCACTGTGCAGGCTTTGCGGAGTCAATGCGCACAATTCCATGAATCAGGCCCTCTGGGTCTAATTTACAAAGCGTATTCCAGTGGAGTTTTCCCATTGGAAAAACACTTTTATGAAGCAGGTCCTATTTCTCCTACCTAGACGAAACTTTTGATACAATGATTACCAAATACAGAAGTTCTGCAACTTTTTTAATCTTGCTTCCGTGTTAGTAGTTTAAGATTTGCTATGAGAGTTTTATATACTACACGCTGAAGCCCTGCAGTTGAGTATTGCTGCTTTCATTTTATGGTGATATTTTTTTTAGCTGGTGGTCTGGCGTCTTATCAATGTATGTAAAGTGTTCTTTTGCTTATATATAGTTCTGCCGTTAGAGGCAATAGACTATTTCTGACTTGAAAATATAGCTGAGTCGGTAAACCACGTGCTACAGATACTGATAAATGTGAATAAATAAATATATAACACACTCTATGGGTTTAGCCATCTCTAATTGCTGCTTGCAGGTCACATTTTGGAGGCCAGCACATATCAATACACCATGCAGTGTACAATACAACAACAATATCCACTAGGGATGTCTACACAGTATTGACTACAGTCTGCCCACACAGCTCATGGGAGCCCAACATCACTGTGTAATTCACTGTCACTTGGTCACACCCTTTTCAAGCCCATGGAAACGGGAAGCAGGAGGGGTGTGTGTGTCACAAACCCAAGCATCTAACCCAAACTCAGGACAAGCCTGCATGTGCCCAGCCGGAATACAGTGGATGCCCACGGGAGCCACACAAGGCAACACACTGTAAAAAATCAAAAATCAAAACTGGCCATGTAGGGGTCTGGGGGCGTGGGGGATGCCACCCAGAAGGTTCGAGGACAGGGTGCACCTCTGTGGATGTTGCAGAAAAAAGAAACCTCCTTGGGGTCATGGCCTGCACGGCTATGCCATTGTGAGAGAACTGCTGTCGCTCTGCTCATCCTCTGCTGCTGCATCAGGAGGTGGTGGCACTATGGGAGGCAGCCCAGGCAAAGCTCTGGTATGGTCCTCCATGGCAGCAAGCATGCGTGTCTGGAAGGTCTGATTCTGGAGGATTAAAGTGCGAGGATCCCCATGCAGCACATCACGGGTTGCCTGCATTTCTACACCCATGGCCTTGCGTGATGCCCGGATCTCCTCACGTGTTGCATGCAGCTCAGTTCTGCCCTTAAATTACTGGAAGCCTCAAGTGCAACCAGAGTCTGCCTGAGGTTATGTAGTTCTACCCTCAGGGCTTCCCTGTGGACCTGGGACTCTATTGATATGGATTTGCGCAGAGTCTCCAATGCCGCCCGTCTGTCCCTGTTGGACACCAACATGTCTTCCCTGTGTGATGGGCAAATGGAGTCTGTTGCCTGCTGTTGTTGCTCCATCTGCCTTTCAGGGGGGATAACGGAAGTGGCCATCCACTCCATTGCTTGAGCCATCATTTCTACTGATGCTGCCTGTTGGGTTGCCATACTGTACATGGAGTTTTCCCAGACAGTATTGCCTGGTGGGGCACGGCCACCGCGTCGACGGGCACCACACCTGTTTGGGGGAAGGCGATCTGCACCTTGCTGTGCTGGAACTGCCTGAGGCTGCAGGACTGCATTCCCCCTCTGATCTGCTGGCCCAGGAACAGGATCAGATGTTGTGGAGTGTGACTCTGCATCCGTAACCGCCAAAGGCGGACCTACCAACACTGACACCCCCATAGAGGGTTCTACCCCTGGTCCAGGTGGGTTGGACAGAACAGAATCCCTGCCAGAAACACTTACCTGCGACTGCACATAAGTCTCATCATCCGACTCAGCACCTAAATAGAGGTCTGGGGAGGTGCATACAGAGGCACCCCTGGACAGTATTGTCTGAAGTAACATTGGGTTTTCACCCACCACCACATCACGTCCCCCACTGGTGCCCGGTCGTGCCTGAGATCCTCCTGGGTCTGCACCATCTCCTCAACCTCAACAGCACCAAGTGCGTCATCACCTGCAAAAACATGAAAGACAACAAATGGAAACAGGCATGAGCACCATAGCACACACATAGGTTGTGACAAGCCAGAGATCCAGTACATGAATTACACATGTCCCACATGACTATAACCCTGCCATGCATGCACTGTCAAAGAGTTGGAAGTGGAGTCAAAAAGGCAGACACTGGGGAGAGCAAGATGGATATGCAACACATTTGCAGCATGTTGGGTAGCACTGGCATCACACATCAGGCTGTGTGTGGCATGTCCAATTCACATACATGACACATGCCACCACACAGATGTCATGTAGCATAGCCACGGTAAATTACAAAACTACAGCAATATGTCAAAGCAGTGTTCGGCTCCTCCATCGACGAAAGAACGCCTTCGAAAGCGCCATAGGAATGTTGGTGAATAGGTATAGGAACCTTGGTAGCACCACCATTTTCACAATAGCAATTCTACCAATCAGTAACAGAGGAATATTGTGCCATTTCTCTGTATCGTGTTCCAATTTTTTAAGAGCCGGTACAAAACGTAACTCCATTACTTGCTGTTTCTCCTTGCGAGTTCTACTCCCAAATAACGGGTGTGATCATAGTGCCACTGTAGGCCAGAGATTTCGTAGTATGTCTCACTCACATCTGTAATGGGGAGTAGGATTGACTTAGGAGCATTGAGCAACAGCCCTGAAAAGTCACCAACACGTTTTATGGCCTGCATCACAGGAGAGAGACTGACATGAGGATGCTGCATAGAATGCATCATATCGTCAGCATACATGGACAAGAGCAGCTTATGCGTAAAACATGTGCAGGTCTCTACGCTGATGATTTTCCCTGAGCAACCTTGCAAGTGGCTCAAGTGCCATCGCGTTCTAGCTTCTCCATCTGTTATCGTTTCTCTAAGTCGGAATCCACCCTCCCTACAAAGTTGGGTTGTCACTCCTCGGGAGAACGTAGAGTAAGAAGCAAAATACCTGTGGCATACCCAGCTCTTGCTTAATTGGACTTATCTTGAGCACTTAGATTGGGTTGACCAGACGTCCTGGTTTTGCCGGGACTGTACCGGAATTGAGTGCTCCGTCCCTCTTTCTCAAGCTTATTTTTCCATTGGAAACTGCAGTGGTCCCAGTTTTTGGTAGTAGGTCTTCATAGCTGGGCTGACGGAATGCACAATCTCATACAGAAGAAATGCTGCATTTTACAAATTAAGAGAATGGTAGTTTGTGATAACTTAATTATAATATGTGTTTATTCCATTAGTAAAACTTAATCCTCCTTCCTTCTCCTCCAACCGCTACTGAAGTGTAGTGCCCTGACAGCCACTTACAAGAATCAGTCCTACTTTTATGTTAGTTGCCCTGTCCTGGTTTTTTACTTTTTAAATCTGGTCACCCTAACTTAGATGTGTTTATTGTATAAAGGCCAAATTGATCCCATGGCGTTCCATATATAATAGGGTCTCTCTCGCCTTAACAAGGGGATTTAGCCCTCGAACATTCATGTCAGTATACGCAGACCGAAGTCACATCCCCCTGTTGAGCTACCCATTTTCACGGGCCATGTGGTCGTGTGTGCTAGTCAGTGCACTTAAGGTCTGGGAGAGGGCATCCTTTGATCCCCCATATCTAATACCATTGGCGGCCAATAGGAACCATTGTGTCATACAGTGTCATCCGATTTGACGAATATCTTGCGTGTCATGTTTCAAACTAAAACAGTATAGGACCTACTCAGGGAGTCCCTGTTATACCATCCACTAGCAGGGATATTAAACGCAAAACCCTCACTATAGTCGTGTATGGTGAACCTCTACATGCTACCTCTTGCTTTCATCTCTGAGGTCAAACTTATCTATGTAGGAAAACCTTGTGGCTATTCCAGTGCTACACCATGTGTGCTATCTACTAAAACAGTAAACATTTAACTCGCTCCCCTGTCCCTCCCACCTGACTGACAAATAATAATAGCCAAATATTTTGCTAATGCGTTCTATGCCATCCCAACTATCCCCCCACTCTCCACCTTCACTGAAAACAAAATATGTCAATGTCTCCCCCAAATTAAACAGAACTAGAACTCCAACTGTGTATCACACCTGGTAGGCGTGCAGGAGCCCAACCCCTCAGACCCCCGCCCCGTGAAGGACTTGCCTGTCTGCATATGTCTGACAAGGATTCAACAGTTATACCCTCTGAGGCGGTAAATAGCCACCTGTGGATGATTTGTCTATGCCAGTACTCCGTGTCGAAACATGTGCAGGATTTTAGAACTTGCAGAGCGAAGCACGCATTGGATCCAAACATTTTACTTGCTCTTGGACGGTCCTTTAGATGGTAATAGGGCACATTCTGCACCAGAGCAGATCATCTCGGTTTTATGTCCTCTGCCTCAATAGTGTCTGAGGAAAGGAGTACCAAGCAGCCTTTGTTGTATGAACATGTCTGCCCATGGGGGCCAACGCTTTCCTCAGGATTCTTCCAGCACCTCCCACCCCTCGGGCATATCTTTATACTTGTTGTCGCCTCGCAGTCTGGGGAGAGTAGTTAGTAAGGCTTGAGCTACCTCCAGTGTTCCAAAGAAGTGGGTCTTCCCCTCGTAGGCTATACGTAGCGTCACCGGGGAAATCATGGAGTTGGGAATGTTGCTGCCCATCAGCTCTTGTTTCACCTCTAGAAAGGATGTTCATGCTGTTTGTACAGATGGTGATACATCTGGATAAAAATGGATTGTATCACCTTTATAATGGAGTTGCCCTTTATCTCTTTCCAGCAGCAATACTGCATTGTGGTCCCTGTAGTTCAAGAACGTAGCTATAATGCAGCATGGTGGCCCTCCGGGCACAGGCCATCTCTGCCCAGGCATTCTGTGGGTTCTTTATACCACAAACAGTTCCGAGAAGCTATTTGCCCTGAAATTATCCTGCAGCAACGATTCAACAAAGGTCGCTATGGGGGCTCCATAGGAGGATTCCCTCGCACCCAGAATGCGGCTATTGTTCCACATCGAGCAGTCTTCGAGGTCCTCATTTTTAGCATTGGCAGCCTTCAGGGTGGTCTCTAGGGCAAGGCGTTTAGAGGACATTTATTGTAAAGCAGGTATCTTGAGGAAGCAGATAAGCTTTATGTAAGTTCCTTCATTAAGCTACCTAAGGTTACATCATTTCAGAATAGAAGCAGATAAGGCGCTGGAGCAGAGCCCACTGGCTCCCACCACTCAGGCTACATGGCTTTAACTGCCGGAGCTGGAACGCTCACTCAACCGCAAACATTCCACGCCTCACAGAACATTCTCTCATGATATCACACCATCCATGCAGGAAGGGAGACAGGATATAACAACATTCATGTTGTGGCATCTTCGACAGTGGAGATACGGTCTTCAGCCTCTTCCAGTTTGGCCCACTCCTTATCTAAACTAGCCTTTTAGGTGGTCAACTTTGCATTTTAGGGAGTCCAGTTTGGTATTCAGTTTGTGTATACTTGATTGCATCTGGAGAATGATGTTTTGATCTCCCCATCTGCTGAATGTTACTTCTGTTGTGATCCATAGAGCTGTTCCGCTTCACAACTGGGCAATCCATCACCTTTACTAGACCGTGAGGATTGGTCTTGCGTAATGTAAAGTTTAGACTGTTGTCGCTTGTGTTTCCCCACAGTAGGGACACCCTGGATCCCAGCAGGCCTCCCACTCCTCAAGAAGCTGCTATGCACCGTTGTTGTGCCGCCCGCCTGGGTGGCCACAGGCATTATGTTTTACAAGCATACTGTCTTCCTTAGAGCGCCTCCGACTGGCCCGCACAGCGGCTTATATCGTTGATGTCTCGGGCGCATGGATCACATGTGCCGCCAAGCCACCTGGGTGGCACTTTGCCCAGAGACAGATCCTCCATTGGCATGCCACCCGGGTGTGAGGGCCCGCTCTAAAGTCAGAGAAAGTGCCAGGCAAAACCACTGTAAGCCATGAGTCCGGGGCCCACTGCCCAGCCACACAAAGCTCCTCCGCAACCCCCTCACCACTGTTCACTCACAGCCTCTGAGCTGGCATGCTGGACACTCCTCCTGCACCTGGCCACCTCTGCGGCACCACACATGCCCCTCTGATTATCGTGCACAGATCGTCTCTCCAGGGTCGTGGAGGTGTTCATCGGCCAGAGCACGTCTCTCCACCAGCCTCGGCGCAGAAAGTGTCACAGTGCTGACTGCACCCCAGGCTCTGTGCGGTTTTGTGACAAGGATAAATGCAGGATTTTAATAGTATGTGGCGCTCAGTCTCTGGGGCTCACAATAGAGCCACCATCTTGATTGGGCACTTGAGCACCCACCCCAATCTTTCTTTTAATGTAAGCCATTTGAGTGATCTGTCATATACAGAAGAGAGCAAATGTCACCGGCCTCTGGTGAGAATTTTTCAGGTATGCTCATTTAGCACAATAAATGGGTTACTTTCTTATACAATTTCAAAGGTACGTCTGCGCATCATAAATACCAGTGAAGAAGTCTAAGTGTTTAGTGGATTTAAAGCTTTAAAATACAAAAATACAATCGAAACCCTCAGATTAAATCTTTAAAGCTCACAGCAATTGATATTATGGTACTTCTTTACTTACCTTGATGATGGAGAACATTAAGCTGGAATCATTCTCCTTTTGCATAACATGCCTCCATAAAGCTTTGTTTTTAAATATTAAGTCAGATTATGTGATTTGTGTACTTTTCAAGTTAGTTCTACAAACAGTATTATTTTAGTTCAAAGTCAAACATTCACATATAATTTTTACCTTGCTCTGTGATGAAAACTGGGAAACAATGTGTCAAGTGCAGAAATTACTCACTGGCTCGAATACCAGTTTCACCTCATAACCAATGTGTGTGCCTGTTAAAATTGACATTCACTAAATATTTAGGGGCCGATTCATGGAACAAATGTGCGCCGAAAATCCATGCGCAAGCAGGCGCAAGGGAGTGCAAGCGTGAGAAATGCAGCGCACGCGCACGCCTGCGATTCAAGGAAGACGCTGCGCGTGTTTCCCGCTGTCCGTACGCCCAATCCAGCCATGGCGCACGCAGGCATACACGGCGTGCACTACGTGCACAGCAAAAGCCCACATAGCGCGGCGCACACAACCAAAGTGGGCGGAACAGTGGGCGTAACACGCGGAATGGGGAACAACGTGTGAAAAAGAAGGCGTAACTGGGGAAGTACTGCAGGGAACTACACGGAACGCCCACACGCACGCGAACAACCCGTATTCATTGATCCGAATACGGCAAAAGACGCGCACAGGCATCAATGCGTCCGCCACACGAAGGCAGGCGGAAGCGTCCCCGCGCACAGTATAAAAGTGCGCGCAAACAACAAACGCGTATATATACAGCTACGATGAATGCCCCATTTGTCGCAGCACTGATCGTGGGACACCGCAGGAGGAGGAGAATAGCCAGGGCACGCATTTTCGCACCACGGACAAGCCTTTTTGGGATGCCTGACGACCAGGTCTATGGCAGGTATAGGTTTCCACCCCATATCATCCTAGACCTGGTCAGGGAGTGGGAAGATGACCTTACATCCCCCACCCTTTGCTCCCAAGCATTGAGCCCCTTGGAGAAGCTGCTCAATGTCCTGCATTTTTTGGCCACTGGGTCATTTCAGCAGACAACTGCCATAGTGGGGGGGGGTCTCACAGGCCACGCAGTCACGCTGCCTACACCAGGTACTGGCAATCATGACAGCGCGCCCCTCAGTCCGCAGGCACATATACATGCCCAGAACACCCGCAGAAAGGCAGGCCGTTGTCCTGGATTTTTTCAGGGTGGCACACTTCCCCAAAGTGCTCGGTGCCATAGATTGCACCCATATGGCCCTACGTCCACCTAGGGCCACTGAGCACATCTACCGAAACCGCAAGCACTGGCATTCCATCAATGTACAGGTGGTATGCGATTCAAAGGGAATCATCACCTCTGTCTATGCAAACTACCCTGGTTCCACCCATGACAGTTTCATATACAGAATGTCCGCCCTGAGCCGGGCCCTGGAAGCTGGGCAGCATGGCGACACATGGCTCCTAGATCAGTACAAATGCCCTTGCACATGCATGCAAGTCACACACAGACAAATACCCAAACCCTAATAATCTCAACTATTATCACCTCCCCAGGGGACAGTGCCTACCCTCTGAGCAACCACATGATGACGCCAATCCGGAACCCCACCACACCACCCCAGGTAAGATACAACGCCGCCCATATTGCAACCAGGGCCATAGTGGAGCGCACATTCGGAGTGCTCAAGTCACGTTTCTGCTCCCTTGACCGCTCTGGCGGGCAAATACTCTATGCACCACCAGTAGTGTGCAGGATCATTGTGGCAGCATGTGTCCTGCACAATGTTGCAACACGGCAGGGCGTCCCGGTGGACATGGTGGTGCCCCCACATCCCCAACCACAGGCACAGGCGCTGCCCATGGGAGGGGACAGGGCACGTGGCGAGGAAGCCCGGACCCAGCTTGTGGCCACATTTTTCACCTAAACTCCCACCCCTGCGGAGTGCACACAGGCCTGGCACATACCAGGTGACAATCGATGATGACAAAGAGACAGTCAACTGTCACAACCCTACCACCCTGAGATAGTTGCCATGGAAGTGCCACATCGTCTGCATCCCTAGCTACTTAAACACAAGCTATCCCGTGTGACCAAAAGGCACACATATGACTTATGACATGATATGGCCTATACACAAGTATTTCAAGGTGCGATGAGTCAGGGAGGGGGGAACAAGGGAAGACAGACAACGGTACTACTAGGCCAGGTGTCATTTAGATTGTGCAAGTGCAGGGGTAGGGGGAAGGGAAAAGTGCAAGGGGAAGGGGGGGGGGAGTGCAGTACAGGGGAAGTAGACCAAAAAACAAATACATAGGTCGGCTGGTGGCAACTGCAAAGGTAAGTGCAGACAAGTGCTGGGAAGGGTGGGCTGTAGGGATAGAGAGACAGTACCGCAGTGCAGGGGTTGCCAGGGAGGCAGTGCAAGTGGAGAGTGGCTGGGCCAGGGACCGAGGTCGGTGAGAGTGGCCCAGTTGCAGCTCCAGTGCAGTTCCAGTGAAGAATTCTGCAAGGGAGAGGCAGAGAGAAAGCAGAAGCAAAGAGGAAGGTCTTGAGGTGCTTCCAGAACTGGAGATGGTTCCCCTCAAGTTCAAGTGAGGCAGGAAGGCTTTTCCAGAGGGAGGGCCCTGCCGCGGAGAGAGATCTACCTCCAGCTAGTTGCTCTGAGAAGCGGATGACCCTGACATGCAAGGTGTGCATCACACACACCTGCAAAACAGGCCATGGCCATCACTGTCATGTCACTTAAACCCTCCCAAACCACAACATGACATGGCAAGCAATACCCATACACCAACACAGTAACGATAAGGTACACATTGCCATGTCCTAAATCTACAGTGGCATCAGACAATGATGCCTGACCCGGAATCAGATGAAATGACAGACCAACAAAATCTCCCACCCAAAATAAGTAATTTCCAAATGCATTACAAGAGTTGTAGACGTAACATAACAATGAATGCTTGTCTACATGCACATTGTGCATTGCAAAATCAACACTGCAGCTCATGTGTGCTGTGTCCTACTCCTGCAACACACTGCTCAGCGCACAGCACAGTGAACAGCCATTGTGTGTGATGCACACCCTGAGCATCACATCTAAGTGACAGACCACATCAAACAGCAAATTAGGCATGTACAGGATCCATAATCGGTCACAGAACATGTGCTGCAGGGACACAGTGGGCACCAGAAGGCAAACAGTGTACACGTGGATATGCAAGGGTGGGAGTACATGTAGTGCATCAGAGTGCAAGTGTGTGGTTCTGCAAGGACATGCACTCCACATATGCATGTGCACTCAAGTGACCATTAGTGTTCTCTACACATCACATGTGAACATTCACCATGTGTACACCCCAGCATGTCAAACCACAACTATCCCCTCGCACCTGAAAGGTAAACACAACACATGAACAGGCATTGATCAGCAGAACACAACATGTACATAGGATACCACCATTACAATGTCAGAGTTCCCATCACACTGCAGGGCAAGGCAACTATCAACAACAACCCCCCCTCACAAATGACCATGACCCACTGAACAACTGCACCTGGGTCATGGAGCCTTCAAACCTCAATTCCACCTGGCCACAGGATCACCTTTACCCTTCGTCACCATCTCCCACCTTGTGTGTAAAAAGGTGCCTGCACCCTCACAATCCACACTCATATCCAAAATCACAAAATCCAAGCCAGAAAAACGAACCAGAACACCCTCCAGTAGATGACTTGACGTAGCAGTACCTCACAAAGGCCAAGTACTACCACAATGATGCAACAACCAAGGTAGCACAGTAAAACAATGTCACAACAGGATGTGAAACATGTGTGGTACATGACATAGGATGATGCACCATGAACGGATGTGTACTGTCACAGGTCCCCTGTACAGGCGCGGGAGTGTCACGAAACAACCACCCCACCATGTCCCGGGTGCCTGCAAGGTCAAACTCACACAGGCCCCTGATACCCTGGTGGGGAAGGAGGTTCAGGGATATGCAGTCGGGACAGGTGTTGACACACTGGATGACTGGAATGAGTGGCAGGAGAGGGGAGGAGGAATGACACATGAAACTAGGGAATGCACGAAAATGTACTACCTGCATGAACACATACACAATCCAAACAAACTTGGACATCATTGTCATGGCCTTCTGTAGTCCAGGCTCAGGAGTGGTACGAACCAACCACCCCCTCTAGGGTTTTGGCGCCTGCAAGTTCGGGGCTTACACAGGCATCCGCAACCCCAGCAGGGAAAGAGGGTCAGGGAGCGTTGCTTGGATAGGTACGGGAAGCAGGAACACCGGGTAGAGGGTACAGGGTTCAAAATTGCATAGGATTACAGGTGATTAGGGGGAAAAAACATACCAAATTGAACCACACATACATCCATGCATTAGTACACTCCCCAGCAAGCCTATGCAGAGCAGTTTGAAAGAAAAACATCAAGACACTTAGCTCTGGTTTTGAGTGCTGGCCTCCTGCCTGCCAACTCTCAGGTCCGGTTACAGGAGCACTGCAATGCTGCAAAGAGAGCCACAGTCAACAACCTGTGCGTGCCAATTACATAAAAACACAACACCAAACATGCCCCATAGCAACAAACTACTCTACAAACAGACAATCTGGTGTAGATGCTTCATACCCATATATAACATCACCCCTGTGACGGGTCATACACAGTCAATGCAGTAAGTCAGCCGCCGGTGGGTGATTGGCAAATGGAACACCAATGTGTCACAATTCACACAACATGCAATGTTACCTGGGTAAGCAGACAGACCCATATAGCAAGCCATGACTTCCGAGCAAGTTGCGTACCACCATGACCGAAACAAAGTTGGCAGTGCATTTATCATAAAGTACATGGAAAAGACATGCACTGCACCCGAGTATGTCCCTTGCTGTATGTCCCTGTGAGCTGCCCCTTTCCATGTCTCGGAAGGCTACATGGTTGATACAAGTGCCTCAATGGACCTTGGTGTACCGGAGGGTATGTGCCACTGCCCCTGCATGTGTCCCAGACAACCTTACAATCCACAGCCATCAGTCCACCAACACATCTGAGCTGCATTGTGTGCTTCAACACCAATATTCGTCTAAGCTCACCCTCAGTGCTGTGACTAAGCCTGCATGTGCAACTTGCCTGGTGCAAGCTTTGCTGTGTTGTGGCCCCCCTGTGCTGCTCACCTTGCCTGGAGTTCCTTGGAACATGTCAGCAGTTCTAGGATGTGGGTCTGCAATCCCTGTGCCTCTGCTTGTGCACACATGTGCATGTGGGCACCAACAAACGTGTCCAGAATTCCGTCGTCCAATGGGCCATGTCTGCTGGCAAAGGTGCTCTGGAGGCATCCCCCTGCAGAAAGGGCATGAAACACATGATTAATGCTTCAAAGTCATCTGTGTGTGTCTCATCAGGCATCTCATTACTTGACCATGTCAGAGAGTCACATCACAAATCACACCATCAGTCCATCTTTCACATCCAAAGTGTGGAACACTATCTACAGCATGAATTGCAACAAGCACGTGTACAGTAAAGATATGAAACATACTACACAATGCATAGCAATTAGTGTACACATTAATCATGACACACCCCATCTAGCAAAAGCTGAACAGTGGACCATAACACCAAAATCATCCCCACTAGGGGTGTCAACACAAGTCACACAGCACCAGACATGCCACAGATATGACAGTCCAAAGCCCTTGTGTAAAATTCTGTAACACCGAACCATCCTTGCGAGCCCATGGATAAGGGAGGCAGGAGTGGCATATGTGAGTCAAGGACCCCAAGCAGCAAACACATACACAAGACAAGCTTGAAGGGCCCAGCTGGAACAGACAGTGGATGCCTTCAAAAGCACCGCACCGTCACATGAAAGCACAATAGACTAGCAATTTTAAACGAAATCAACTATTAACTAATTACACTAACAATGGAAAACCTACATTACCTAATTAAACTAACTATCAAACACAAACTTAACTAACTAAACTAAAAGAAAAATCAAAAATGGCCACATACGACCTGGGGGGGAGGGGAGGCACCCAGGAGGGGGGAGGTACAGGGTGCTGCTCAACATCCACATGCGATGATGCTGAGCCAAAAAAAACCCTCCATGGGCTCAACGCCTGCACAGCCCGACCTATGTGGGAGATAGATGGTCGTCCGAGTCTGGCTCATCCTGTAAAGGAGGACGTGGCACAGTAGCCTGGCCACGCCTAGCCGCAGCTTGCCCCTCGTCAGCAGCAAGTCTGCCGGACGGGTGAGCCTGGTTCTGTGTGGCGATGTGACATAGGTCTGCATGCAGAACCTCACATGATACACGTGCTTCCTCTTGCAAGGTAGCATGTGTAACACGGAGTTCCTCCTGCAAGGCCTGGCTGGACAACCGCTGCACCTCCCGGCAAGCCTGTAGCTCAGCCGAGATGGCACGCTCAAGCTGTGCAAACCTCTCCTCTGCCTGCTGCCTCTGGGACATCATAAGGACACCCAGAGTGGATCTGAGGGAAGCATACTCCTCCCTCAGGGCATCCATGTGCGCCTCTGCGTGAGCAGCAATTGCTTGACGCAGAGACGACATTTCAGCCTGGCATGCCCTGTCTGAGGCCGCCATGCCCAGCCTGAGCGAGCGGGCCGTGGACCGTGCCGCCTGCTGCTGGAGAAGCACCTGCCTAGCAGGGGGGAGCACAGATCGGGCCACACGCTCCATGCTCTCAGCGATGTTCTCCATTGCTGCCCCCTGCCGTTCGGAATTGGCAGTCATGTCTTGCTCCTACTCAGTATACTGCGGTTGCGCGCGGCGACCGCGTTGCCGGGCTTGACCCCTGCGGGACCTAAGGACCGGGGATCCTCGCTGTGTTGGCACCGCCCGCGGCTGCACGACTACATGCCCCCGTCGACGTGATGTCCCAGGCACATCAGTGACTGGTGTGGAGGGTGACCCTGCGTCCAGATCCACCACGGGCGGAGGAACCAAGACTGTCTGATCCCTCAGTGCAGGGGTCGCAGACAGAGGAGTGTCCACATCAGAATCACTCACCCCTGACACATGGACTTGATGCTCATCCAACTCAACATGGACGTCAGAGTCGTCATCAAGGCTGGACTCATAGGCAGCCAGAGACAAGATGGACTGCAGCACTTGGGGGTTTTCGTGGCCTACCACCCCACGACCCCCACTAGTGCCGGGTTGATGTGGTGGTACCAACCCTGTGTCTGGCATGACAAAACCATCCTCCGCCTCCATTGCGTCATCACCTGAAAAATAGAGAGAAAAAAGGTCACTACACATGTCAGAAGCACACAACACACACACACACCGACAGCAAACGCATCTGGCAGACATGTGACACACAACATATAACCTGGCATGCATGCTGGGTCAACTTTGAATAGCTTCTGTGATTAGACCTGTTGAAAGGTGGCAGTTTCCATGGAAGTGGGTCTATGCAGTGCAGAAAATGTGTACGCCACTCACTACCTACATGTACAAGGACTCCATGGTGTGTGCCAGGAAATGTGAAGGCAGTGCAATGTCAAATTCAGACATCACGTGCATTGTGCATTCAATGTGTACCATATCTAGAAGCCAAGCACCCCTCCACCCCAGTACCAAAGCAGGGATGCCTAGCATGGTGTCAAAAGGCTGACCATACACCTGTGTATTGACAGGCAGTGTTGACTGGCATCAACAGCTTAATGTGATTCAAGTGACAACACTGCAAATGATGCTGGGACAGTAGGCAGGACACATGATGAAAACTCTGGAGGCCGCCCACGTGTGAAGAAGACACAACAAGAGTTGGACAGTCATTGGCCATTGAACAGGCTGAGGCCTGTGAGCCACACAGATTTTCAGAGCCTAAACATGTGTGCAACGCAGGACTGAGCCACAGTTGACATGGGAAGGTTGATGAGATGGCAGGCAATGTATGTAACCAAGGACTTGTACTACAGTGATCATCCAGTCAAGGACACATAGGGGCATGCGTGCAATGCACATGGAGCATGAATGGGCACTCATGTCCCTGCGGGACATCTGACCCATGCACAGTACAAGTGAGATACCCTGCATCGAGTACTAAGGCTGTACCACACGGCGTATGTCGGGCTGACCAGTATGGCCAGTGGGTTCGGTGGATTGAGCCAAGGGAGTGGCAGGTGGAGGGATGACCAAAGGCCTGACTTGTGTCAGTGGCAGCTGGGTGCCCACTAATGGACCCTGTGCAGCAACATCAGCTGTGGCAGGGTCATTGACCGCAACGGTCCTGGTTGGCAGACTCACAACCGGGGTGCTGTTGGGTGCATCTGCCCCTGCACTTGCCAACCCCCGGCTGTTCGGGGCAGCAGATGACATGACTGCCCCAGGGACACGTGTCTTGGTCTGAGCAGCCCGGCCTGCCCCTATGGTTTCCCCCCTGGCCTGTTGGAGATCTACCAAGGGCTCTTCAAGTGCCAACGCAGCCTGCGCTGGCAGACCCTGAGCCTGGGTGGCGGTGTCCACAGCTGCACCTGCAGCTACCACTACTCTTGGGCCTGTGGCAGTCAATGGAACGGACTGCCGGCTCAAACGGGTGCCAGTGCCAGATGCAGGAGCTGCATCCCCCGGAACCACAGGGGGTGGTGGCATGACTGCACCGACACAGTGGAGTGGTGCCAATGGGAGGTGTACACCACAATTGACCTGGGCAATTGGGGTGAAGGGGGTGGGAAGCAAGATGTTAACAGCCCCCCTGCACCTGCAAGGCTGTATGTGACCCCGGTGATGTGGTGACGGGTCACGCAATGCTCAGGCACCCCAAAACTGCAGTAAAACCGTGCACGCAACCCTGCAGCCTACGTGCGTGGATTCAACCTCCCGCAGTACGCGGTGGCACCCAGTAACACGAATAACGCGTACGCGTGGGACACGCAGGCTACTATGACATCGAAAATGGGTGCGATAAACAGGGGCACCCGCAGTGGGAAAAAGAGCGTGTGCGACTCACCGTCTGACTAGCGCGATGCAGAAAAACACGCGTAGCCAATACCCCCGCCAAAAGAAGAGATACGTCCTTGATAGCTGTGAAGTCGTGGTGGCGCGCGAAACAACAGGAAGCAGCAACACACGTCGGTCTCCACGAAAGGCACGTACAGCGAACTGCTGGGCCCGCTCACCTTTAACCCGTGCTGAGGGAAACGCACGCGCGCGTCACGTCACTTACGCGCATGGGCCCTTTCCTCGTATTACACGCGGACGTGCAGTTTTTCACGCGCGCTGAAATGCCCATGCACGCCTGTGCGCATCACGTCACAGGGGCGCTTGCGCTTCAGGGGCCTTCTGTCCAATGAAATTGCATATGCGTGCAGACGCGCTTACGCGCTAAGGGCCTTTCTTCGAATTACACGCTGACGTGCCGAATTTTCACGTGCCAAATCACTCCGTATCAAGCTGGCCACACGCAAGCACACGGAAGACCACGCTCCTGCCCAGAAGGCCGAACTACTGCCCCCCAGAGCCCTGAGCATGCTCCCACCTGCCATCTGCTGCTGCCTGACTGCCTGCTGCCCACGTGCCCTGCCATTTGCTGCCTGCACATCAGCCAGGGGTGCTGTTGCTGTGACCACCCCTGCTGGAACCGAAGACTCCCGACTGGGATTCCATCACTACACAGCCCAGCCCCAGGACCCAGTTGCCCACCCACTCCTGCCTCTGGTGTTGTCATGTCGGGGCAAACACCATCTGAGACCACTGACAACCCCCGGCCAGAGAGGCAGAGGGGCACCAGCTTCAGTGCCACCGAAGTTGGTGTCCTGGTGGAGCAAGTCCTGGGGCAGTATGATGCCCTCTTCGGAAGTTCCCGCGCCGACAAGGAAGGACGGACTCGGATCTGGACTGACATCGTGACTGCCATCAACGCGGAGGGGGTGGCAGTCCGCGACTTCCAACATGTCAAGAAGCGCTGGGAGGACTTCAGGTCCAGGACCCTGAACAAGGCCCGGCGCCTCTTGAAGGCAGCGGATGCCAAGGGGCGCCGGGGCCACTTGTCGGAAGAACAGATGAGGGTCTTGGAACGCATATCCCCAGCGCTCCACGTCCAGGTCCTTGAGAGGCAGACCTGTCTGGAGTCGAGCGGTAAGTGTACATGCATCCTGATTGTGAGCTGTGCGTGTGGTGATTTTTCAGTAGTGTGCAGGTTGCACATCTGTTTGTATGGGGTCGAGTATGGGTGGGGGTGTACAGGGCCGTGGGGCTAACACATGCAAGGGCTGGAATGTGTGAGACATGGATGGTGCTTGTGTGTGTAGGCTTGCATGCCAAATGCAGTTGTGTGGGCATACATGTTTGGATGAATGTGTATGTAAGTAGACATGTCCGTGATGTCACGCATGTATGTTGTTTTCAGCTGCATGTATCAGCACTGTGTACATGTGCATCTCTGTGTATTTGACAAGGGTGCAACAGTGATGCAACATGGATGCATGTGACAGCGGTATGTGGAAGCCTGATTGGCAGATGTGACATGGATGCCCATCTGAACACTACGACACTTGGCAGAGGTGTACACATGCATGCAAGTGTGGTGGTGTGTGTACATGTGTGGTGCACTTCCTGTGTTGCATGTGATGTCTGGCTCACCTTTGCCTGCTCATGCTGTTGTATGTGTATGGATGGTGCTGGCAGTTGCGATATGGCTGTGGTATGGCTCATGTGTGCGAGTTGAAATGACATGTGTGTTGGGGATTGTGATGGCATGTCTGAGGTTTGCCAATGCCAGTCATGTACAACTGTCATGTGTGTATGTGTCCATTGTACAGTGCCCTGATGCCTGTGTTTTATTTCTCCCTGTCGGCAGCATCAACTGATGAAGAGGGCGGAGAAGGTGCTGTGGAGCACAGCGGCGGGGATCCCACCGCCAGCCGGAGACGCAAGGCCCGGCTCCCCTCCCATGTTGTCCTCTCGTCGGGGAGTGAGGAGTCCGGTGCCGCGTCCCAGGCCGCATCTGCCGGGGGGAGGTCCAAGAGGCGGAGGTTGGAGTTGGACTCCTCGGCAGCAGAAGGGGCAGCTGGGACCCCACAGGGCCCAACGGGGGAAGATGGCACGGAGTCATCCAGGTTGGTGGGCAATCCGCAGGGGTTTGGAGGTGGACACGTTGACGGCCCTGCGGACCCTCGAGGCCATGGAGGAGGACCGCCTCTGGGACATTGAGCAGGAGTTCGATGATGCCCTGGCCCGGGACATCCAAAAGTGAGCCGTCAAACTAGCCCGCTGCCCTTGACATAGTTATGTAGGTAGTGCTAGGTTTCCTTTTTTTTGGGATTTATTTTGGACCTTTTGGACATTGGCCACATTTTTGTATATAGTTTATTTTATTACTTAGTGTAGTTAGATAGGTTTCATTTCTTTTGTTGGGATAATGGACCCTGGCTTGTTCGTATGTACATAGTTCACTGTTGGATTGTATTTTTCTTTCACATTTTAACCATGGAGCAATGGCTTTCAATTTTATTTCCCATTGGATTTTGTTTTGTGGACAGTGACTTTGGACACCATTACTTTGGATTATGATTTTTGGTTTTGCTTTTTTTCACGGACATGCTTCTTTTCATTTTTGTACATTCCCATTTCTGTTTCTTTATTTTTGATTCTATTTATGTTTCCTTTAATACATATTTTTTTTTTGAACTTCAATGTGTAGTATCTCATTGGTTTCATGCATATCATGATATGGGTTTTGAGATTCACTGACACCCATTGGGTGTATGTGAGGGAAATGTGTTTGTTTCGGAACTTGCAATTGGTGTTCTGTCATGTAATTGCCAATTATGAGTGGGTGGATGCAATACTCGGGTGGGTGTTTTGCATTTGGAGGCTGACCATAGGGACCAGGAATCTAGATTGTGATGACATGTTGGCTGGGGAACCTGAGTTGGACATGGGTGGGGGCCTGCTGGCAGGTGCCCCACAGTGCTGGGGGGTGGGGGTGGTGGGGAACATGAGTTGGACATGGGTGGGGGCCTGCTGGCAGGTGCCCCACAGTGCTGGGGGGTGGGGGTGGTGGGGAACATGAGTTGGACATGGGTGGGGGCCTGCTGGCAGGTGCCCCACAGTGCTGGGGGGTGGGGTGGTGGGAGACATGGGTGGGGGCCTGGTGGAGGGTGACCCTGCACTGCTGGGGGGTGGGGGTGGTGGGAGACATAGGTGGGGGCCTGCTGGCAGGTGCCCCACAGTGCTGGGGGATGGGGGTGGTGGGGAACATGAGTTGGACATGGGTGGGGGCCTGGTGGAGGGTGACCCTGCACTGCTGGGGGGTGGGGGTGGTGGGAGACATGGGTGGGGGCCTGGTGGAGGGTGGCCCTGCACTGCTGGGGGGTGGGGGTGGTGGGAGACATGGGTGGGGGCCTGGTAGAGGGTGACCCTGCACTGCTGGGGGGTGGGGGTGTTGGGAGACATGGGTGGGGGCCTGCTGGCAGGTGCCCCACAGTGCTGGGGGGTGGGGGTGGTGGGGAACATGAGTTGGACATGGGTGGGGGCCTGCTGGCAGGTGCCCCACAGTGCTGGGGGGTGGGGGGCTGGGAGACATGGGTGGGGGCCTGGTGGAGGGTGACCCTGCACTGCTGGGGGGTGGGGGTGGTGGGAGACATGGGTGGGGGCCTGGTGGAGGGTGACCCTGCACTGATGGGGGGTGGGGATGGTGGGAGACATGGCTGGGGGCCTGGTGGAGGGTGACCCCGCACTGCTGGGGGGTGGGGGGGGTGGGAGACATGGGTGGGGGCCTGCTGGCAGGTGCCCCACAGTGCTGGGGGGTGGAGGTGGTGGGGAACATGAGTTGGACATGGGTGGGGGCCTGCTGGCAGGTGCCCCACAGTGCTGGGGGGTGGGGGGGTGGGAGACATGGGGGGGGCCTGGTGGAGGGTGACCCTGCACTGCTGGGGGGTGGGGGTGGTGGGAGACATGGGTGGGGGCCTGGTGGAGGGTGACCCTGCACTGCTGGGGGGTGGGGGTGGTGGGAGACATGGGTGGGGGCCTGGTGGAGGGTGACCCTGCACTGCTGGGGGGTGGGGGTGGTGGGAGACATGGGTGGGGGCCTGGTGGAGGGTGACCCTGCACTGCAGGGGGGTGGGGGTGGTGGGAGACATGGGTGGGGGCCTGCTGGCAGGTGCCCCACAGTGCTGGGGGTGGGGGGGGTGGGGAACATGAGTTGGACATGGGTGGGGGCCTGCTGGCAGGTGCCCCACAGTGCTGGGGGGTGGGGGTGGTGGGAGACATGGGTGGGGGCCTGCTGGCAGGTGCCCCACAGTGCTGGGGGTGGGAGACATGGGTGGGGGCCTGGTGGAGGGTGCCCCTGCACTGCTGGGGGGTGGGGCTGGTGGGAGACATGGGTGGGGGCCTGGTGGAGGGTGACCCTGCACTGCTGGGGGGTGGGGGTGGTGGGAGACATGGGTGGGGGCCTGGTGGAGGGTGACCCTGCACTGCTGGGGGGTGGGGGTGGTGGGAGACATGGGTGGGGGCCTGCTGGCAGGTGCCCCACAGTGCTGGGGGGTGGAGGTGGTGGGGAACATGAGTTGGACATGGGTGGGGGCCTGCTGGCAGGTGCCCCACAGTGCTGGGGGGTGGGGGGGGTGGGAGACATGGGTGGGGGCCTGGTGGAGGGTGACCCTGCACTGCTGGGGGGTGGGGGTGGTGGGAGACATGGGTGGGGGCCTGGTGGAGGGTGACCCTGCACTGCTGGGGGGTGGGGGTGGTGGGAGACATGGGTGGGGGCCTGGTGGAGGGCGACCCTGCACTGCTGGGGGTGGGGGTGGTGGAAGACATGGGTGGGGGCCTGGTGGAGGTTGACCCTGCACTGCTGGGGGGTGGGGGTGGTGGGAGACATGGGTGGGGGCCTGCTGGCAGGTGCCCCACAGTGCTGGGGGGTGGGGGTGGTGGGGAACATGAGTTGGACATGGGTGGGGGCCTGCTGGCAGGTGCCCCACAGTGCTGGGGGGTGGGGGTGGTGGGAGACATGGGTGGGGGCCTGCTGGCAGGTGCCCCACAGTGCTGGGGGGTGGGGGGATGGGAGACATGGGCGGGGGCCTGGTGGAGGGTGACCCTGCACTGCTGGGGGGTGGGGGTGGTGGGAGACATGGGTGGGGCCCTGGTGGAGGGTGACCCTGCACTGCTGGGGGGTGGGGGTGGTGGGAGACATGGGTGGGGGCCTGGTGGAGGGTGGCCCTGCACTGCTGGGGGGTGGGGGTGGTGGGAGACATGGGTGGGGGCCTGGTGGAGGGTGCCCCTGGTGGCTGGGGGTCCAGGGGGTCATGTGCTGGTGGGCAGTAGTGCAAGTTGACATGTGGGTTGGCTGGGGGGCATGGCCATGGTGGATGGGGTGCCTGCAGGACATGTGCAGGGTAGGCCCCTGTGGTGTGAGCCACCTTCAGGGGCCGTGGAGGGTGTAGAGGGAACACCTGGGAGGACCCACACGTGCAATTCACGTGTGGTGCTCCCTGCGCACCCCTGTAATACACGTACCCTGATGGAATCGCGTGTTCAACTTCCCACGCACCCCTGGAATACACGTACCCTGCTGATGTTGTGTGTGAAACTTCCCCCGCACCCCGAAATACACGTACCCTGATGAAATCGCGTGTGGAACCTCCCACGCACCCCTGTAATACACGTACCCTGATGGAATCGCGTGTGGAACTTCCCGCGCACCCCTGGAATACACGTACCCTGCTGATGTCGCGTGTGAAACTTCCCCCGCACCCTGAAATACACGTACCCTGATGAAATCGCGTGTGGAACTTCCCGCGCACCCCTGAAATACACGTACCCTGATGAAATCGCGTGTGGAACTTCCCGCGCACCCCTGAAATACACGTACCCTGCTGAAATCGCGTGTGGAACTTCCCGCGCACCCCTGAAATACACGTACCCTGCTGATGTCACGTGTGAAACTTCCCCCGCACCCTGAAATACACGTACCCTGATGAAATCGCGTGTGGAACTTCCCGCGCACCCCTGAAATACACGTACCCTGCTGAAATCGCATGTGGAACTTCCCGCGCACCCCTGAAATACACGTACCCTGCGGAAATCGCGTGTGGAACTTCCCGCGCACCCCTGGAATACACGTACCCTGCTGATGTCGCGTGTGAAACTTCCCCCGCACCCAGAAATACACGTACCCTGATGAAATTGCGTGTGGAACTTCCCGCGCACCCCTGAAATACATGTACCCTGCTGAAATTGCGTGTGGAACTTCCCGCGCACCCCTGAAATACACGTACCCTGCGGAAATCGCGTGTGGAACTTCCCGCACCCCCCTGAAATACGCGTACCCTGCTCGCACGGGGCCAATCGCGTGTGGAACTTCCCGCGCACCCCTGAAATACACGTACCCTGCTGAAATCGCGTGTGGAACTTCCCGCGCACCGCTGAAATACACGTACCCTGCGGAAATCGCGTGTGGTACTTCCCGCGCACCCCAGTGATACACGTAGCCCACTTGGCGTGCTGGTACAGGGTTAGCGCAGCCCTTTGCGCTGGATTGGGGATTTTGATGGCTTTTCCCTGCGCGAGAGGTATTCTTGGGGGCGTAACTGGCGCTGCTGCAGGGTCGCTGCACCACTGTGCGCCACGGCTGGTTTTGGTGGCTGGAATCCATGAATACGCTGTGCGCGGAAATGGATTTTAGCGCACGCGGCTGGCGCAGGGATTCGCATGCGCACACTTTGCGCCAGCCGCGTGCGCCACTTGTGCGCTGAATTCTATGAATTACCCCCTTAATGTTGTCAGCCCCTGAAAGAGATTTAGTTCTCAGGGCATGCTCTTAAAAATAGTCTCACTCATGGTATAGCTAGCTGTATTGTTGCTTCATGAATAATAAAAGTGGCCTTGATATATTGCACACCACAAAATAATTCCTTTCCTCACTGGATAATATCAATAAAGATTTGAAAACCATAGCTTTCTTCTAATCTCAGCCCATGTTAGCATACATGCTCCTTTCTGGTAGCCTCTAATATCTGCAATCTCTTCTATGCAATGGTATGTGTTTCCCATTGCTTCCAGTCTTTCTGCATGCTTGAGCACTTGTACAGTTTTAACTTCTATATAGTTATTTGATGGGCATTTACCAGGCACTGCTATAATAGGTCTAGGTACTTGCACCATTTCCAGCGGTTGCCATGTTATACCTAAGTAGTACCATTTTGAATTGTGTGGCAAATGCCTATCTCATACCTTCACAAAAACCAAAATGGTTAACTTTCCCAATGCTTGTAAAAATATGTCAAATGTATCATTTTCCTTCGTCGTGGACAGGTATTGTTGCCCTTGAAATATCATTGGATTATTATTCTGATTCCAGCAAGTCTGAAGAGCGGAGGGGCACTGGAAGAGAGTACCAACACATGTTTGGATAACTACAGGGCAGCATATCAATCTATGTTCTTACGGTCTGCGTTCGTGCTGCGGGAAGGCAGTTGCAGCGAGAGGGCTTGTGCCTTCCTTGATGGCTGTGTTGCGTTGGCAGGGTACTGTGTCCTGTAATATTTCCAAGATTATGTCATTGGTAAGTGACCAGAATTAGCTACTTATATGGCAGAGGAGGTGGGGCTAGCTTCTTCTAAACGATCCTGTTTTCTAGGGTATCGGTTAATATTATCCACATAAATATGGTCATCATCCATATGGTTTCCGGGTAAAGGCTGTGGCGACTTTATATTTGGTGACCATGTATATATGGGGCCAAGGAGAGCAGGGCTCAAGGGGGTGTTCCCCGCTCCCCTTGAAAAAGAAAAGGTTTTGGGGTTTGCAGGGTGGCCCCCGCATGATCAATGTGATAATGTCCCTGCAAACTACGCCCATTTTCTGGCAACATTTTTGTCAGAAGACATTTTTGCAGGGACATTATCACATGGAACCTTTTCCATCTGGTGAGTTGCTACTTGTGCCTGGTTTAATGGATAATACTGGTATTTTGGACCCCTTGGCTTTTCCTCAGGGACTCCTCTTTGATCACTTCTGGCTTTGGTTGTTTTACTAGAGCAGTGTTTTTACCTTTTTGGCTTGTGTTTTCTGGAATTTCTGTTTTTGGATTTCCCTTGGCACCTTCTAGCTTTACCGACGACCTCTTGGCTTTCATATTTTTCCTTTGGAATTGGATTCTGGACTCTTCCTTTATTTGTTTTTGGTGACTGGTGTAAGATACTTTGAGCCTAGATTGTTGTATTTCCTTCTTCTTAAATTCATCTTAAGGATTTGATCTCCCTTTGTTTTGTGTCCTGTGCCGCCCGAACAGGCGCCTTGCAAACTTTGTTCATTGGACTTTGTGTCTTGGCAACCATTGTTGGTCGGTGTTCTGACCTATGCAATACAAGATTGGTGGTAAGAGATACCCCCACAGGTTCTTCATCTCCAGCTTATATACTTTCAGGTAATATGTCAGATCTGGTAGTAGCAGTAAAGGGGAGCATGAGATGTCCTTACCCGAGAATTTCTTTTTTAATAATGGGCTAAAATGGTACATTTTAGCGCACACAGTTTACAATCGGTTTTGTTGGGAAGACATGAAAAAATCCATTAGATGTTAAATCACCAGCATTGCATAGGAGCATTATCTAATTAATTTTAATTATTTCTTTGCCCCCTCTATGTCAGTATTCTGCCATTTAAAATAATAATAATCATGCTGATTGTGCCCATACATGTCCATGCTGGCTGGAAAAATATGGCAATATTCCCATGAGAACATACTCATGTTTGCTTTGTCCAGAATGCCAGTAATGATACTATCAGAAAACATGCCCATACAGGTTCTGCAAATAAATATGCCAGCAGCACCATGTAAGAACATAGTCCATTTGGCTTTGCCCTTAATGCCAGTAAAATAAATGTCACACAGAGTAAGGAAAAAGTATCCTTTCTAGCTGCACAAATGCACCCATCCATGTACGAACATTCATCATATTGGCTTTGCCCTTAATACGAGCAATACACTACCATGCCACAGCAGAAAAACAATGCATTGATGGCTGCACCATTGACTCCACATGTAAGAAACCATGTTGGCTTAGTCAGTAATGCCAGAAAATATGACATGCCACAGTAAATAAACCATGTCCTTCTTAACTGCACACATTTGGAACCCCCCCACCTTAGCACACACATACATAAATACATATACATCCTCGCCATTCATGCATACATGTCTGCATACAAAAACATACCCATACATAGATGCTTACATGTTCTCTGCGCCTCATCTTCACAAGACCACGCGGCACCCTATTGCGGTCCCACGTTTCCTGTCAATCAAGTGCAGGACAACAAGGAGTATCACAAACAGATGAGAGGTGGTGGGGCCTCACGTTTTATGCCCCAAGGGCCTCTCAACAGTTTTCGCTTCTCTTTCTGCATGGCGCCTATGGCTCTGTGTTATTAGAAAGGATTAAGAATTTGCACAGCGACGACACGCCACTGTCAATGGGTTGAATACCAGATGGTAAAGATGTAAGTTTAGATTCCAAATGATACATTTTCATTGTATACCATTGTAAGTATTTAATGGAAATCTAAACTGTCATATTTTAAACAAAATAAAGTTGGGCAGCATCCGTTTGCCCCCACACTGCAGGCACCACTGGAGAGAGCTTAAGCTAATGTCTTATAAATGTCTTTTTTGTAGATTGCAATAGACAGTCTGCACTGTTATTTTGTGTACCTTTCGTCTTCACACTATATCCCATATGCCGTGCACAATCATGTCTACCAACGACCACTTTAGAATAGGATGTGGCCAGCCAGAGCAGGGAGGGTGAAGTGGGAGAATGGGAGAAAAAGCTCCCCCCAATCTCCTCACGACCATGGCCTAGAGGATCGTGGCCCAGACACACACCACGAGATGAATTCGTCTATCTACCAGACGACCAAATACCCTGGTTCAAGAACATAAGGATATGCCCACCAGTCTGCCCTACTCAAGCCGATACCTGCGGCATGGATGAACTCGACTAAGACCTCAACAACAAGCACCCGCATCGTTAGAGATGCCATAACGACCTAGCCAACTGCCAAGAACACACGTGCCACCATGCACACTGGTCACTCACGCACCAACCTACACGAAGAATATATTCAGTGCTATGACGTAGGTGACGGATACACCCAATGACGCGCATCTTTATTATTTTTCACATAGTTTTTTTTTTAGTAATGCAGAAACGCAAGATGCAAAAAGCACCCGCGTATACGCTTGCTGATGCTTCTCCCACCCCTCGCATCGTGATGAGAATATAAAGAAGATGCAATACTGCCTATGAAGCCATGTCAAACACAGGTGCCGTGCATTACACATCCCCACCCATGAACCAGGCCCAAGTAGGCCGCAAGCAAGAACCACCATGAACACTGTATGAGCGAGAGTACAAGTGCTGATCACGCAGAACGAGCCCAGCGAGATCTCACAGCCAAGGGGGCGATGTTGCAACTCGTATGCTACCAGCCGGCGCCAAGGTCACACCTGTAAGCAAAGCCAAGCACACAGAAGCAAAATACAACTTTAAATGTACAGAATTCCACCTCAGCTACGGTCTCGCCACACGTGACCAAGCCGACCTGACAAGGTGCCAGACCCACGAGGAAGAAGTCGCCTGGGTCCCACGTCTGGGAATGGCCTGCTCTCAGGCCTATGAGCAAACCCGCACATTGTCTGAACAAACACATAGTTACACATTGTTGCTAGTGACAGGTACACCGCAAGCTGGGGACAACGATGGTCCCAGACTGGGGGGCTCGCGGGAGGACCAATCAGGACATGGGGGCACTCATCACTGACGCCACTAACATTAGCCAATCATCAGGGGTCTTCGTGTAACAATTTTCAACTATCTAATAGAAGGGACAACCCCAAGTATACCACCTGACTCATCCTCAACCACTAATATTGCTCTCTATATGTATACTATACTAACCCTACCACTCGAGGAACCAATCCGGAGTGGCAATAGGTTTTTCGCTAACTTTCCCAGGTGACGCAAGTAGCGTGTCATACTGCGGCAAAAAGGGCCTGCGAGCCCCACAGATTTTGAGAGTCTGGATGGACGCGTACGATCCTAGACCCATCCCTGCCGTTGTTTTAATAAACAACAGAAACGCCTTGCTTCTTGTGTGTGTCTCATACTCATTTTTGGGAAAACGGGAGGAGTTGGGGCCTCCCAGCCCGGAGGTCCGCGGATCGCTCAACCGACCCCGGGATAGCCACCCCGACAAGTGCCTCACGGAATGTGTGCCTCAAGGTCAATGAGGTATATACTCTCCCTTCTCTATTATGGGCCGGACAGTCTTAGAGACCTGACAATGGCAGACACACAGCTGCCAGCTCCATGTCCCACCAGCCTCTCTCGTTCCACTGCCAAAATCACCCGGGAGTAAAGGAAGGCGACTGTAGGAATGCCTTAAATGCCCCCCGTCTGCCACCACGATCTCCTGCTTGCCCGGCTCCTTAGTTTGCTTGTTGTCATAAGCATTGGGTTAGGGGAAGAAGGCAAAGCCTGTGCTACGAAAATGTGTGAAAACCAATCCTAACAGTGGGGAGAATGGGGTGCAGGGGATGCTATGCTCCACTGATATGGCCTACAAGCAGGGTTTACACTCATAAACAGGAATGTTACCTTAGGAATGACAAACCCGTTGTCTTGGCCAAGGCTTGCATCAGATGGCGATGATCATTGTTAAACTGTAAGAGCAGTGAAGCACAGAACCAATATGTGTATCATTTAAAGTTATTTAATACTTTGGATTCGGATGCAAATATTTTGCTGTGTGCAAATCAGCAGACTCGTTTTGCTTTGGAAGGAGAGAATGGGCAAGAGAGGGCACAAGTGCGGAGGCATGGTTGGGAGAACAGGGTGTTACTCTAGAGCACATGAGGGTGGGCCATGCCGCTGTAAGAAAACATGAAAGGGGGTCTTGTTTGCACTAGAAGGAACTAGGGAAAGCTTTATCACTCTACGATCCTCTCAGAGGGTGAGTATTATGTATTCATTTAGCAGCTCATCTGTGATACGTAGCACTGCTCCTTATACATAGACGGAACGCAGGATGTAAACATTGTTGTTTGCACAGCTAGCACAATTCCTCCCCTGGCCCACTGCACCTTCGTAACTTAGCAGAAGGCATGGGCTCATTCCACACATCCTGTACTCACACATACCACAAACACAATGCACAACACCACTGCCATAAGAATAAAGCTACCTTTAACCACAAAAATATGATCTGTAGCTTCTCACATAATTCTCTATCTCCTTCACCACAAACCACCCCTCTTTAATTCATAGTTAATCTCTGATGAGCCCACACACACGCCATTCAGACATGTGTGACTAGCGTGGTCTTGGCCATCCTCACATAACTTTAATGGCCGAAATGCACACATGCATAATAGCGCCTCCCAATTCTCCCAAATTTGATCCCTCCGAGGGAGTTCAACCACCATCGCATTGGGACCATAATTATGGTGAAAGGCGCTATACAAATGACAAAAATGAATTAATGAAAATTACGAATAATGGCGATTACAATATAGTATTTCATCTATTTGAATGTTTTTAATCTGATGTTGGTATACAGTAAAACAACTGAGGTTATTTATTTTGCAGTGTTCAATAGACATGTTTACAAATTATACACACACAAAATCCAAGTTTGTAAAACGTTTATTAAATTAACCGAAAATATTATCCTAAAATGAGACGATGCATTAGCTATGGAAGTCCCAAGACTGATCTTCAGATGGTGGTAGTGTATTTCTTTGCACAAAATAATTATTTTCCGGTGCCGGCTAAGGAGGTGCTTTTTTAGGTGTTGAGGGTGGGAGGTAAATCGAGAGAATGGAGGATATGATTACAATTCTAACTCTCTCAGAGAGAATAATTTGAGAATTTAAGAGTGAAAGAAGTGTCTTGTTTTGTTCATTCATGTGATTCCTTGCATTATCTCACAAATAAGGTGACTCGAAATCCTGTACCAGTTTGGGAGTAGGCTAGCTGTCTGCGAAGGATCTTTTGCAATGTGTCTCTAATCTCCTTGTTCCTGAGGCTGTAGATAATGGGATTAACAAGGGGTGTAAATACAGAGTACACCACTGCTAGTGACTTATCGTAGTGAACACCGTAGCTCTGTGTAAGTCTGATGTACATGAAACTTACACTCCCAAAAAATGTAAAGACAACTATGAGGTGAACCGCACAAGTGGAAAATGCTTTCTGCCGGCCCTCGGCAGACTGGATTTTCAAAATCACTCTGATAATCTTAATGTAGGAAAATAGAATTAAAACGATTGTAGCTATTTTGACAGAGATATCTGTGCAAGCCAAGCTCATCAACGGATGGAGATCACAAAATATGTGTTTGATACGATTTGGGCCACAAAAGGGCAACTTTGAAATCAAAATAATCTCAGCCACAGGGTAGAGAAATCCACAGAGCCAACAACTGGCTGCTAGCTTCACGGAGAATGCAGAAGTCATGATGGCTGGGTAGAGCAAAGGATTGCAGATAGCCAGATAGCAGTCGTACGCCATCACGGTAAGGAGCAACGTTTCTGTGATGCTGAGTGACTGGAAGAAATATATCTGTAGCAGGCAACCAACCAAGGAAATGCTCTTCTTGTTGATTATGAGGTTGGCCAAAATGTTTGGGATTGTCACAGCCGTGTACCAGATTTCCAAAAAGGATGAAATACTGATGAAAAAATACATGGGTAGATGAAGACTTTGACTAAAGCGTATGACAAAGAACACAACTGTGTTTCCAGTGATGATAAACAGGTATGTGAGAAGCAAAAGCATGAAAAGTAAGCTTTGGATGTGCTCTAAGTTCGGGAATGCCACAATGATGAATTCTGTGTCCTTCCTTTCATTCCCGCTCTCCATTCTTTGTTGTTGCCTCATGGCTCTGCAAAGAGAATCATGAATTGGATATTACTGCTGTGAAATGTGTACTAAACTAGAAAAATTGTGAACTTTGCACACAAATCTATAATTTCAACCTTATTCAAAAGTATGTATAAGTGTCTAAGACCATCAGAGGGTTGACTGCACAAGATGGATGAGGCAACAGGCACAGACGTTTTGGTGCTAGTCAGAGGTTAAGAGTGGTGTAGCTGAAGTTACATTGTTATCATCACCTCCCTTTAAGTTCTCTGACAATAACTAGGCATCACTAGCATCTCTTGTGAAATGGCCAATTGATGGAAAAAGTTACAGAAATAGGGAATTCCACATGTTTGGAATCTGAATACTTACAGAAGAACATTGCCATGGAATTGCTCATTACCTTACTCTGACTGGATGGTGGTTCCTCCTTCCCCTTTATAGGTGTATTCCCATTCCAGACCTGAGTGATCGAGGAAGAATTATCAAAGAGAGATGGCAAGGGTCATATTGGAGGCGAGGGCAGGGAGCTGAATAAGTCAGGCATCTGTCCAACGCAGACCCAGTGATATGTTCATTACCTCCAAATGAGTGGTGGGCTGCTGTATATCATCAAGTGGAGGTAGGGCCAGAGGAACTACAGCAAGTCCCATTCCACTTAAGAGAAATGTCAAGCATGAGATGAGCCACTCCTCCAAGTGAAGCCACAAATGTGTCATGGCGCATGGTGACAAAGAACTAGCCAGATGGGAATTTGAGGACCATAGGTCAAAGCATCCTTTGTGCATGGGCTGTCCTTTCTCACCACAGACAGGTCTCCGGAGCAGTGCAAAGAAGAACAGACAGAGAACAGCACTTGGTGTAGGCAGAATGACCTCCAATTGTCAGTGCGAGAGAGCATGCAGCAATGGAGTGTGACTGGCATAGGGGTGCATCCTTCGTTGTTGGGAGCAGCTAGTGGCGGAAGCAGCTTTTGGTGCCGTGGGGGTCAGGGGCGACTGAAGGGGTGCCTACATTGCAAATTATTCCTGAGAAGTCATGTGTTGTGATTTTTTCAGTGAAGTTGTGTTAATATTTCCCCAGAATAAGTGTAAGCGAGAGTGTAGGGAAGAATCGAGGGGTTCTCACCTTGAGACATATTTTGCGATGAAATGTGGCGTTTTTACAGCAAAATGATTGAGAAAAATGTGTTAAAAAGCCATGACATTACAACTGGTTCTGAAGGGTAGCCTATGAAAAAGTACAATAGATGACAGTTGACCATTAGTACTCCAAGCCTTCTACAACACATTTTTATTATATCTGTATAACAGTGCTGGTGTTCCAGTGGTGCCCATCCCATCGTGTCCTACGGGAGGCCATGGGAATGTGAACTTACTGGTACTCCTCTGCCCATAATATCCCGGTAATACCAGGATATCGGACAACGGAAATGGTAAGCCGATGTTGCCGAGGCGGCTCACCGGCAACCTTGAAATGAGGCCCTATATAGTCTCTTTGACTTGCTCCTACTGCAAAGTGGAAGAACCAAAGCATCCGCATGTCCCTTTAATAGTCTCCATACATCCCTAATTTGCTTGTTAGTTATTATTTTGTTGTTCCATTAAAAACCCAGCCTCGGCAGAAGATTGGGTACAACAATTGCGCATATGAAAAGGTTCTGAATGGTTCTGAATGCAGGCAAGTACACGCTGGATTGGCACTTGGGAATATAATAAATATTTGTTCAAGTGTGACGGCTTTTTTGTTTCAAAATGAGAATTTTTAAAGCATAAGGGGTACTTCTAAAGTGCTACCTTTGAACTAGAATTCAAAAAGCAGTGCACAGACTCTTAAGGGGAGAAATTGGCAATAGATTTTTGATAACTGATGAATTAAGAGACCTAATTCCTCAATTGAGCAACCGGTGCAGAAAAGGCTCTGCCTCCCTGGTGTGCCACTTTAAAAAGTAGAATTATTATTCTCGGGGTGCAGATTGTACAGAGAATGGCAGAACAGTCAGCTTCAATTTAAGATGGAGGAATGGGGAACCAATTGATGTACTGTACCTCGATTCATGAAACTGCAAATGTACTGCAGATTTTTGGATGCACTGAATACTTGAATGCAAGTATGCTGGTTGGAGGAGCAATGGTGAGGTCTGGCTCCTAGATTACAGCACTTACCACAGACACTCGGAGTTCATGCCCTAGGCTATGAGGATTCTAGCAGAGACATGCCCTACAGCAGATGACACACCTTGCTCATTCTCATTCACGGGAGAGCTGCAGGCCCTTTGCATTCTGTAAAAAATGTACCACACATAGAGTTGATAGAAGACTGTTCCCATGCCTGCTGGTTCCTGGTGTGCTGTGGGGCCCTAATGTCAATCCGAAGGCCTGCATCGGTCGCGGCATGGACGGATCCACAGCGGTTGCCGGGCACAGCAGGTAATGTCCTGCAGCACCACTGATCTGCTGCCTCATCCAATACCTCCCTGCGGTACTAGTGCTGCCTACATCCACACACGTGAGCACAGGGTGCTCTTCCCGGCATTTGCACATGGATGGTCCGCCTCCTGACCTAGCCTCTCTCTCATTTCAGCACCCTCCTTTCCTGCTCAGCCCTTTATGTAATGTATGAGATAGATTTTTACACAAAAGCTTTGAAATAAACCAATCATTTAATACAAAAAAAGATAGGATAGATGATAGAATAGAAGTTAGATAAGATAGGGGAGATAGAAAGCACCATGGAGGGAGGGCACGAAGGGAAGGAGGGGGGAAGAGCGAAGGAGAAACTGCAGTGCACGACACCTAAATATAACACAGAGCAGAGCAAAAAACTAGACTCAAGGTCCAGTATAAGGGAAAACTAAAGATTCAGCGAACAACCAAAACAAGCAAGACACCTAGAGGCGAGGGATCTGAGTAGAGAGGTGAGATCCTTGAAATCAGGATAGAGGAAAAAGCCACATTTTCAGACAAAAGCAAATGCAAAAAACATTCAGATTTGACTTCCTTAGATAGAGTGAAAAGGTCTAACTTTCATACACAAAAGCAAATACAAAAACACACTCAGATTTGACTTTCCTAGATAAAGGGAACAAGCATAATTTTCAGACAGAAAAGCAAATGCAAAAAAACACTCAGATTTGACTTCCCAGATAGATAGAAGCCCCAATGGCTAACTACGACAATTCACCTGGTGCAAGATATGGATAAAATACAACTGTGGCATACAGGAAACTGCAAGGTTAGCTAATCGGACCAATAGGAGTGATAGAAGAGGAGGGACAGTTAAATAGAGAGCAGTAATGACTGTTCTCCCTGCCTGCACCTTTCTCACTATGTCAGTTGCTGCGAGTTGATGGCTGTGTTGCATGCTCCCTCGGTGAACAAAGGCAAACACAGTCTGGAGCTGCTACAGTGGGAACTGCCCTTTTCCTCGGGACCTTAGCTGAAGGGGCTGCATGGGCAGAGGGGCTGCTCTGCTTGGATGACTAAAGTGGGGCTGCTTGCCCAATCAGGTGTCAGGGAAGCTGTGGAAGGCGGGAGGGAAGGGGAAACAGGAAGGCAGCAGCCTCGCCATGCCAAGGTGGGGCAAGCTAAAGTTGAAAACCAGCAAGGAAATAACTTTAAGAAGAGCAGGAGCTCAGAACCCCAAGATGTAAGCAAACACCAAAGCAGATAAGAAAAAAGTATACAACGTCGAGCTCTGGCTAATTTACCCACAACTAGTTGTTCCACAACGGCTGCTCACCCAATTAGTGGTTGGGGGAGTGGTGGGAGGCAGGAGAGAACGGGGAACAGGAAGGCAGAGACCTCGCCCAGCAGCAATGCGGTGAGCAGAAGTTGAAAACTAGCAAGGAAATAACTTTAAGAAGAGTGAGAGCTCAGAGTCCCAAGATGTAAGCACTCACCAAAGCAGATCTGAAAAAGTATGCCACGCTGACCACTGGCTCATGCAACCAACTAGTAGTTGTTCCACAAGGGCTGCTCACCCAATCAGAGGTCGGGGAAGAGGTGGGAGGCAGGAGGGAAGGGGTAACAGGAAGGCAGCGACCTCGCCGGGCTGCAATGCCACAAGCAAAAGTTGAAAACTAGCAAGGAAATAACTTTAAGAAGAGCGAGAGCTCAGAGCCCTAAGATGTAAGCACTCACCAAAGCAGATCCAAAAACGTATGCCGCCCTGAGCGCTGGCTCATACAACCAACAAGTAGCTGTTCCATAAGGGCTGCTCACCCAACCAGGGGTTAGGGGAGGTGTGGGAGGCAGGAGGGCAGGGGGAACAGGATGACAGTGACCTCACCAGGCCACAATACGGCAAGCAAAAGTTGAAAACCAGCAACAGACTTTAAGAAGAGCAGGAGCTCAGAGCCCCAAGATGTAAGCACTCACCAAAGCAGATCTGAAAAAAGTATGCCACCTCAAGCACCGGCTAATTTAACCCCCAAGTAATGTCACAAGGGCTGCTCGCCCAATCAGGGGTCAGGGGAGAGGTGGCAGCGGGAGGCAAGGGGGAACCGGAAGTCAGCAACCTCACCAGGCCGCGATGCAGCAACCAAAAGGTAAAAACCAGCAAGGAAATAACTTTAAAAAGAGCAGGAGCTCAGAGCCCTAAGATGTAAGCACGCACCAAAGTAGATCTGAGAACTTAAACTCTGTGTTGATATAAATCTGTAGACATATCATTTAGAAAAAAGCAGGAAAATGTGTTTTGATCATCAAAATTGCTTCTATAAGGATATTTGTAGGAGTATTAACCATTAATAAAATTATCAATGTGAATAACTTAATAAAAATGATGCTACACATTTAAACAGCATATCTGACCATTTGTCTTGGTTGGGGGGGTCCCAGAAATTCATATTTCATTGAGGTGGCATGTTGCTATGAGAAAATATGGAATAAAAATGATTTTCACATTCAAATGTGTTAGAGCAAGCAGCCCCCACCTTCATTTTTCTTTAATATGTATAGAAATTATGATAAAAACATCAGAATTGAGGTGTGTATTTGGTGGGAGTGCCTAACTATGGAGTAAACCATTGGAAATTTTGAATAACTAAAAAGTGTACATAATCTTGACAAAGCAAAGGAATGTGAGTGAATGAAAAAGTGTGAACTCTCAGGGAATAGGGTGCTGACAAATGCATCAAAAGCTATGCAGAAGGGCTGTCACCTATTCCAAAAAGATGAGTCTTGAACCTAGATTAACTGGAGAACTGAAACCTATACAATATTACCTAGAGCAGGCTTGCTTACTAAGAGGGAGGAGAAGCTGACTGGGAATTCTTTTGTAAACTCATAAGGGCCCATTCTGAATGAGAGCCTTAAAGAATATTTCAAAGCGAGTTTGAAAACTCCCCAAATGTAATTAGATTAATTTAACCCTCTAGACTTATTGCCCTACTAAGTCACTGGGATGCCATGAAATTGGGATGGCCCTTTTCACCAGGGGCTGCTCATTCTAAATAGAACATCTCACTATTTTATTAAACAAATCCACTTTGCATTCTCACTTCATTTACAAACAAGTAAGCCATGCATTTCTAAGCTGTGTGCACAGTGTATTACCGATAGCAATTGTGTGCAACTTAAGCATAGTTCTTTGTACATAAAAAACCTATTCAATCGTACAGGAAAGCACTTTCACAGATACACTGAACCTTGGGCTGCAGTTCGAATGCGAACACACCAGAGGCAAATGAAGAAAAGCTTTATAAATGTGAGATCTGTGAAAGCCATTCATACTTAGACATAATTTGGGAATGAGAAGGAGCTCAAGGTGCCACGTTCACTCCCATAGCAAATGTTGCTAATGAATTCCATTCACACCTCACTCTTGACTTTACATAGAGAAAAAGAAACCTGCGTTATTGGTACCAGATTTGCAAAATAAAGTAGGATGCCTGCTCATTCTTGTATTTGGACATCTTAAGGGTGCAAACAACCTTCAGTGAAATGGATTTCAGTTAAACATTCAAGGTAGCACAACATCGTCAATGTTTATTAACATTTCTAACAGTTGAAGTCTTTATTACCAGCTCCCCAAAAGATATGCAGGCCACACTGTTATCTGCTTTCAGATGATTTATTGTTGAGGCTGAATTTGTTTTGGCATGAAGAACATATACCATCTACACATGTGAACAGTGCATGATTGAGATGTGGGGCACATTCATTAACCATCGCTGGTTAATGAGTGCCCCTGCATTTAATCATGGATGCAGCCAGGACTAGGGAAGGCACCACATAAGCACATGTGTTAAAAGCTAATTGAGCCACACTATGCAGTAGCTGCAACCATTTGGCTATACCAATACACCCAACGCTTCCTGTATCCATGCAGAGAGTGGGAGTGAGCAAAGCATATTCTGTAAGCAGAAAGCAAGGGATAACACACGGGAGACATAAGCAGCACACAGGACAATACCCTCTTCCTTTCACATCAAACACAGGAAAGGAAAACAGACCAGTGACCCAACCTGGGGACACTAATAGGGACAATCAACGGTTGCCTACACAAAATATATCAACGCAGCAGCATAACTCAGTACTTTGGAAGAGGGCCAGAGGGATTATGGTGCCTGGGCTGGTGAAGTGGTCTGGTCTACTCACAAAATGAAGTTACAATGCTGCATGTGTAATACGTGAGGGGGGGTGTTATCCTCTGGTGGAGTTGAAAAATCTTAACCTTTCTTTGAATAGTGAAAAGGGCAGTCCTAAAACTGAGAGGGGTATTTAAGAGGATGGACAGGGGCCTTCAGGTAGGGAGAAGGAAATGTAGTGGCTCATCCAAGGTATATCTTCGAATGGGCCTCTGTCACACTATACTCCAATCCTTACTAGTACTTGAGTCGCTTTGTGAGGGCTCAGGCTCCCCTCAAAGTTTTTGCCTGGCATCCCATTCTAATCCATGCTCAGGAGGAGCAGAGCCATATACATCAACTGTGCAGCCAGGATCCTTGTTCTTCCAGTGGTGTGGGACCAGGGCAGATCTAAAGACAGGTAGCAGAAGTGATGAGAAAGGTATTTTCTATTTATTTTATTTTATGATCCAACTCGCGCAAATGCTGCATCAAAGTGCTTTCACAAGTAGTGAAGCAAATTTTACACAGAGTGTTGGACAGTGTTGGGCTACTTGTTACACATCCATGTATCCTGTTCCAGGAATTGGACTTTGGGAAAAAGCATGCACAAATGATATATACTTCAGGTTATTGCACTTTGACATGAGTAAGGGTAGAGTACACTTTTGCAGAGCCAAGGGAGGTGGATTTGAGGTTAACAGCTGGACATATGACAGAGATCGGTGAAACCAGAGTTGGTTGGCAAAAGTGAACAAAAGTGTTCCTATTGCATATAATCTTACATGAGGCAACTGCTTCTTTACTTAAGGAGCTAGGAGGCCAGATATCTGATCTATGGGTGGTTATTCTTCCATCCAGGGTTTAGGAGGTTTCTTAAAGCTTCTGTAGCTATATTACTTTTTCAGATTAAGCCAGATGTCATTCCAATGATTGCCCCCACATTTTGCAAGTGACCTTCCACTGTCTTTCTTTCTGTTGAATGGTGGTATCATTAGATTGTCAAGGGAAGATCTAAGTGTTCTATTTGTTAATGAAGGTGTTTAGGTAGAAGGCATGGCTCCTTTTGAGCATATGGAAGGCCTTGTCTATCATTTGTTTACCAATTGGAAGCCATTTTATTGATTTCAAATCTGATGAGCTGTGGCCCAAGGGTCTGACCCCAAGTTAAGTGTGTTGGTTTTATTTTGTATTAGTTGTAGTTAGTATTTATATAGTCCAAGGCAAAGTCTATTACAATAGTCTTATCGTGAAAGTACCAGGCCCAAGTAACATCCATTTTGTGAGTTATATCCACATAAGTGGCGTGTGTCCTTAACATGTGCAATTGGAAATGAGAATGTGCAATTAAATTGATTTGGGGTTAAGGGTGAGTTTGCTAACCATGATCCCCAAGATTATTTACTTGCTTTAAGAGGTTGGGTGCTGTACCCATCAAGGGAGGCTATTTAATTTGCAAGGTGTTAAGTCTACGAACTCCAAAATAATTGATTTCAGTTTTTGATGCATTCAATCAGAGGTCATTGTCAAAGGTCTAAGCCTGGATCTTTTGAAAGATCTTTTGAAGAAAGGTCAGGGAAAGGTTTAACATAAAGGTTAAACAGCCATGGGGAGTTGATGAATCTTTGAGGTACTCTGCATGTAACCATGATGTTGATTGATTTGAAGTTGCCAATATGTACCTCAGATATGCAGTCATTTAGGTAATTGGACATTTACTCCCAAGTCGCTCCATTTATACCTATTTAATTTTTGAGTCTAAGTAATAGGGTTTTGATAATGGCTGAATTGTTTGCTTTGGATAGATCATGTAGTATTAGTGGTATAGGCATACAATTGTCAAGTGACTTCAGAAATTCTCCTTGTATGTAGAGGAGTCTGGTTTCTGCGCTAGTACTGAAATAGAACTCAGATGAATTTTCCTTGAGAATGTGAAAGGTTATCTGTGTTTATTATTTCTCAATATATTGGCTTTGAAGGGAATGATAGACATTGGGCACCACTTTTCAGGGATGCCAGGGTCTGCATTTAATTATTTCAGCAAATGAGTTATGGAGGCAGTCTTAACAGTGGAGGGAAGTCTCCCCATAGTTAGGGGGGCACTGCAGAGTTCAATCAGAATTTTGTCTAGGATGGAAATGATTTCCTTGATAAACATTGCTTGGTAGAGGTCAAATTGTTGTCCTGAAGAACCCAGCTTCTTTGTTAGTGTGTAAAATTCCTCCAGGGAAACATTGTCAAAATGTTAGGAATTCAAGACGATGAATTAAGAGTTTAATATTCTTTTGGCTCTTACAGATTTTGTCCTGGAATGCAGTTGCCACAGTGTTGGCTAATTCCTCTTAGGTTTTGAGTTTATGATTTGCACAGGTTCTGCAAATTCATTATTTATTTTGAAAACTTCTTTGGGTGTACAGTTGGCTATGGTCATGTGCTTTTGATACACATTTCTTTCCCATTTTATGGTCTTGTGTGTAACCTTTACTTTGAATCTTACATGGCAAATTGTTTTAATGTAATTTGTTTTTAGTCCACTTATGCTTAAGAATAGGTGCACTATTTTCATTGCTGCCAAGTCATCACCACATTTTTTTTAATGATTTTTCATGTAATACTGTGAAGAGTTTTTGTTACCTCCTCACTCAGGATTTCTAAGAGGGTTTCAGGATAATTTGATAGTGATGGATTATTCATTTGAAGAAGACATTTTCCTATAAGTCCTTTTTAATGTCTTACCCTTTAAGTCTTACAAGGTTGTGTTGATTATTTTTGGAGTTGGTGGTTTGTCAGAGAACTGTTTGATAGGCATCGTCCCATTTGTTAGATAGGAGTAGATGATCACACCATGAGAGTTTGATATGTTTAGTTTCTGTGAGTATAACATTGAAGGAATAGATGAAGTCTAGGGAATATCTATTTCTATGGCTGAGATGGCTTACACATGATTTGAAACCCAGATTGCCCATAGCTTCGGGGTAGTCTGGTTGGTTGGATAAGAGGTAAATATATCTGTTTTTCATGATTTTTCTGTTGTTAGGCTGAATACTGGTGATGAGTCCTGGCCATTAGTGGTTGAATTTGGTGACTGATCTAGGTGGTTGAGAGACTACCACTGATATTAACAAGGTGTTGGTAATGATGCTGCAATTGCAGAGAATTTTTCGTACTTGAGGATAGGGTATTGTTGAACGATACCTGTAATCTTTCTGGTTAGATGAGGGCAACTCATGTGCTTTTTTTATTGTTTCTATTAGTTGCTAATCATTTGTAACCAATTGGAAGGATAGAGTCTACTGTGGTAGTGTAGCTGTCAGTGAGCCATGTTTTGGTGATTGCCTAGGTTGTCATTTCACATATGAAATGATATGACATTATATGTCATTTATGAGGCCCCCTGTACACAAGTGTTTCTAGGCATGACAAGACAAGAGGGGAGAGAGAGGGAGGACAGGAAAAACGATCTTACTAGGCCTTGTGTGATTCAGATCATGCAAGTGTGACAGCATAAAAGTGCAGGGGGAAAGGAGAGGGGGAAGTGTCAGGGAGAGGGAAAGGGCAGATGAAATCCGGGCAGCATTGCTCTGAGTGAGTGCAGCCAGTGCAGCATGGCTCTGGGTAAGTGCAAGGAGGCAGGAGACTGTAGAGGTTACAGTTACAACCCCTAAGTGCACGGAGGCAGTGCATGGAAGACTGATCATGGAAGAGCCTGGTACCCTGTGAGACTCTGGTGTTAGCCAAGCAACCTGTCAGTGCAGCAGACAGTTAGGTCAGCAGGGAGAGAGAGAAAACAGTGGAGAAAAGGAAGGTCTTGAGCAGCTTCTGGAACTTCTGGTGGTCCGGCCCAACTTTGAGAGGGGCAGGGAGGCGATTCCATTGGGAGGCACCTGCAGAGGAAAGATATCTGCCCCCACTCTCTGCTTGGAGAAGCTTCTTACCCTCAGGGAGTTGGAGGTAGCCGAGCAAAGGGCTCAAGAAGAAAGGTTTTTTGGATGATGCAGAGGGTCTTGAACTTCATCCTTGCAGCCACCGGGAGCAAGTGGAGAGATTTCAGGGCTGGAGACATGCAGTCCCTGGGCTTGAGGCCAATTATACATCTCACAGTCCTGTTCTGGATTAGTTGCAGGGGGCGGATAGTAGAGGAAGGCAGATTGAGAAAGAGGCTGTTACAGTAGTCCAGCCTAGAGAAAACCATGGATGTAGAGACGGTGAGCTTCTGTGGGAAAGTAAGAAAAGGAAGAATACCTCTGAGGAGGTGCAGCTGGTGGTGGGCCTTCTTGGCAAGGTCAGTGATGTGAGGAGAGAAGGACAGAGTGGAATCGAAGATGACTCCAAGGTTGTTTGCCTCACAGGAAGGTGAAGGAAGAGGGCCCAAGGAGGACGGCCAGAGTGAGAGAAGGAAAACAAGAGCAGGGGCCCAATGAGAAGGATTGTGGTATTGCTGGCATTAAGTAATACTTTGACACATTCACAATCCCCTGCCTGTGATTATGGATCTATTTTACTACACTCTTATGTAACCTGCTCTGCTCCACGGGAAAACAATGCTATGTATTGAAAGTGCTTTAAATACACAGGGATGTGGGAAGAGATGTCTTTCATTTTCTATCGTTTAGCAAAACTAAATTAATCTAACATTACATTGAATTCCTTTTCTTTGTAAAGGGAGCTCTTCATGGGAATTTCTAGATTGATTTTCTATAGCTATGTGTTCAGGATTCACTTGGTATACAGTTGGTAGTTGCTTTTCTGCTGCTTGTCTGCTGCTGCATGTTTTGTGGCCCGGTATTCAGCATCCACTTTATCTATAGATGCTATCTGCTTATATGTTATTCTGTATTTAGAATATGTTTAACCCTTCTGACTATTTGAGCTGCATTGTGCTTTATTCAAGGCTTTGGCAATTCCTGTGATTGTTATGTGTGGTGCATCAAGAAAGTGTTCCTTGTGCTTCCTCCCAAATGTTTGGATAATTTTGTTGTATTCCATTTAGCACATACTGCGTGTCCTATACATAAGTCATATGGTTCCTTCTTCAGTAAATTTCATATTTTGTATACATCTATTTCATATATGATTATTATCAAAGTTCAAGTATTTAAACAGCAGGGTACTTTTGTTGTGTTACCTTTATGTATAATTGGCATCAGTGTGCAATTGTTTCAATTAGTCCATATATTTCAGTTAGTTGACCGTCGGAAATAAATGGCTAGAGTATGTCAATATCCAAATATTTGTATTCATCCATGCTTTTTTCAGTTCGGTTTGTTGGTCAGTCATATGCCAGACTATATGTCAATCTGGGTGTCAAATACCTCTGTCTCATCAAATGCCTACACATGTTTCTATCCTTCGGGAATGCTTTCAAGACTTCCCCATTAAATCTTCCATATTATATTTTAATTTCTGAAACGGTCCTTTAATATGTGTATCTTAGTAATACATGATCACACACACAAAAATGACAACACGTAGCTAGCTTCCCAAAAATCAGATTCCAGTGCACTCACCCAGTATCAGAATAGTCACTAGAATATTTGGGGGAGATTGTCTCTCTTCTTGTAGCTGTCTTTTTCTCTTTAAAGATAGGACTGTGTGCATTTTCTGGTAATCATGATTAGTTCCTTAAGGGGATAAATATTCATGCCAATAATTAATGGCAACCAATTTTATTGATGAAACAGATCAGTAGTTCATCATTTTAACTGGAAAGTGATAAGTTTAAAGATGTGTCCTACCTATATGTTGAGAATGGTTTTCTAGTTTTAGTTTTATTCTCTGAGATCCCACAGAAGATTTTATTATTCAGGCGTCTGGGGCTTCAGTGCATAAAAAAGAAAACTAGAAAATTGTTCTGAGCACACAAGTAGGATATCATTTTACACTTTGCAATCGCAGTCATAATTTCATTGTCTGTTTGGATAAGGAAATTGGGTTCAAGAATGAATAACAGTGATGTATATTACATATTCATAAAGGAAGTAACCATGATTACCGAGACAGCATGCAGTGCTATCCCTAAAAGATAATAGACAGCCTTAAGTAGAGAGAAAATCTACTCTCAAATAGCATATTGAATATTTTGATTTAGGCTAAGTGCACTTACATTTGGTTTTTGGGAAAGTAGTTTATTTTTTTCCACTTTTTGGTGAAATCATAAATATACGATCATATATTACTAAGAGAAACATATTCATTGACCTTTTCAGAAATCAAAACGTAATGCAGAAGATTTTAAGGCAGACATTTTGAGAAAGCACCAGAAAGAGCAAAACGTGTAGGAATTTGATCCTCAGGAATTTGACACCCAGATCAACACAAAGACTGACCAACAAACAAAATGGAAAACATGCATGGATGAACTCAAACATATGGTTGTAGCCATAAACTAACCATTTGATTGTAAGGCACTTGGCCTCTTGATTAACAGAGACTGATCAACTACCAGAATAGAAGAAATATATGTGCAAATTGAAACCCAGGGACACACATACCAATCTATGGGCCTCATTACGAGTTATGTGATAAGTGGTAAAATTGGTGGTAACTGAGTAACTGTCAATTTTACCACTACGCCAAATTATGAGTTTGTGTTTTGAGTGGAGGATTTACCTTCAGCAAAACCATGGAGGTAAATCTTCCTACTCAACGCTGAAAAATCATCAGAATTGGCAGAATTACTGCAGCAATAGTTCCACAAAAAAAGCTCCATTGGGTTCAATGGACCCAAAATAAATGAGGAATTACAACGCCACAACCACTTGTAATCAGGCATAAATTCCGCCTGACCAAGTGGCGGTAACGGTAATTCATCAGGGCTATTTTTTTGCAGGATTTAGCTCCGATTTTCCCCCTAACTCGCAACGAGGCTCCATATTTATAAATGGCAACATTTGTATGTGGGTTTGTGGCTTGGCGAAGCGTTGTTCCTTATACAATTTCACACAGTTTCACCAATCTGCACCACATTTTGCATAGTTACCTGTTAGGACGCTCTGGACATTACTATCTACATGACATTTGGGCATCCCACCCCTTTCCTCAGATTTCAGCAAAAGTTCAAATGTGTTTGTGGGTTTGTGGCTTGGCAAAGCATTGTTCCTTATACAATTCCGCACCATTTCACCAATCCACACCACATTTTGCATACTTACCTGTTAGGACCCTCCCGACATTACTGGCTGCCTGACATTTGGGCACCCTACCCCTTTCCCTGGATTTTAGCAAAAGTCTGAATTTGTTTGTGGGTTTGTGGCTGGTTAAAAAGTTGTTCCATATACAATTCCACACCGTTTCACCAAACTGAGCCACATTTTGCATAGTTTCCTGTGAGCACCATCCCAACATTACTGGCTACATGACATGTGGACACCCCTCTTCTTTCACCAGATTTCTGCACCTTCACACATGAGTCGGTTGCCATGAAATCAGACAAACATCAATGTGGTCATATAAGGAACGGTCTTGACACAAGGAACAAAACTTGAGGTCTCTATGGGATCTCAAAAACCATGTTTCAAGAACCTAGGATGCAGGTTTCTGAGAATTTTGTACTGCAATCCACCGCAACGAACGTCACCACCCAAGGGTGAGGGACCAGGTGGGGAGAGCACAGAATGTTCACCTGGCTATCCAGTTCACTGTAGCTGTGCACAGCAAATTCAACCAGAGGAGGGAGGCCTGGCTTGCAGTTTGGCAAACTGGTTGGTCCTACCAGCTCAAGGGGAGAATATTGCTTGCAGATCTTCCCGGTCATCAAAGTTTGGAGAGTCGGACCCATAGCAGGGCTTCACCGGGAGGTTCAGTCGTGGTAGAGGTCCTCTTCTGTCAGCTTCTCTTCGATTCTCTCGATTCAATGGCGACTCTGCCTTCTAAGTCCCAGAGACCTGCTTTTGATGCATTTTTCCACCATTCACAAAGCCTGGCTGTCAATCACACAGCAGCGTGGCTGTCCCGGCGGGACAGTCACCACAGCTAATCATACAGAGTGGAACATGGGTCTCCAAGGAGACCCTGTGCAGCGAGTCTCAACCCGCTCCCTCACATCCTGTCCCCCTCAGACATTCAGGCGCCTAAGGAAGGCTTCTGTGCAGAAGCCCGCCAAAGGACGGCGAACAAAGGAACCAAACCTGGTTTGGTGGGCAGCGTAAAACACGAGAAAGACCTTTACAAAAAGAAATGGGAAATAAACCCAGGCGGAATCAAATAAAAGTAAATGGGGTCCAGCGGATTTAAGTTTGAGGCTACTAACTTAGCCTAAAACAGTACCAAAGCTATTTAAATAGACTGCGATAGGAAAAATAGGGTAGATACCACTGCCACCAGCCAAATCTTAAAGAAATGGGATTGAAATAATGTTCCATGAGAAACAGACAAAAGGGATAACTATTAACCCTTTCCAGAACTCTATGTAAGAAAGTTTGTACTGGGTCTGAGAATTTAAAAAGACTAATAAAGTCAATGGCAACTATATATGTTCTGGGAGACAGTAGTCAGTCCCAGAAAATGGAGTTTAAAGTGGGAAGTCTGAAAAAGACAACCCCTGTGTCACTGCACTAACAGTGCTGTGTAACACACAGAAAAAAGATGATGCCTATGGAGTAGGCGAGGCTCCACAGTCTATGAACACAAAAATGTTAAACACACACAGCAAAAAACATGTAAGCGTGGGAAACACTTTTAGCAGGTGAAACACATAAATCCTAGAAGTCCAGCAAAGCTGCTGAGGGACTCAATAGGTAAGGTAAATTAGCCATTCTGGAGAATTCTCCCTAACGAGGCCATTAGTGAGAAGAAGGAGCAGAGCAGTAGTCGTAGGTGGAGGAGTTGTGAACTCTCCACGTTGCAACAGAAACAGGGACTGGAGGAAGAATAAGACGCTGGGACCAGTGTTGCGTGGCTCGCAGTAGCCAGTCCTGAGAGGGTCTTTGTCAAAAGAAACCTTATTTGCAGAGGTTGTGCAGCGTGAAGTGTCGGAGAGGGAAGTTTGCACTCTGGAGGTGTCATGATCTCTGCTTCCAAAAGGTCAGGGTTTTCCCAACTCCCTTGGAAGCAGATCCATAACCCAGGTTCCGAGTGCCAACCAGTCCCAATTGGGACCTTTTGGACCCAGTCCTGGCGCCAGTGGCACCAGGCTCATAAATATGCCCAGTGCCAGCGCTGGAAGCGCCGGGCTCATAATGCTTGGGTGGACTTACCTGCAGCAGACCATGCTGCTTACTTGCCTGCCAGTTGAGTCTCTGATCCTCTTCTGTTTGGAACTACTTTTCCTGTTGGGTGGGGCAGGAGCCACTCCCTAGATTCAGAACACTGGAACTCTTCTGGAAAGCAGGAACTCTTTTCTTACCTAGGCGTGGCTGTGGAAGGAGACACCTAAGCACTACAGGAGGCTATTTAAACCACACCCGATGGATGAATCTTGCTTTGCGTTATTCTGCATCCTCAGCAGCAGAACGCTCATCGTGTCTTCTGCATCTGATCCTGGGCCTAAGGAAAAAGGCTTACCATTCTGAATCCAGTCTTCAGCAACACCTATAAAGACAAGAAAGAACAGGTTAGCATTACGGTCTTCAGTGACAGCTCTTCACTTGCCTGGTCCATCGGCTGTCACCAACGCCTCGCGCTGCATTCCGGCATCTGAAAGACAAAGGCTTACCTACTCTTCGTGCGCTCCGGAGGTCTTCACACTGCATTCCGGCATCTGAAAGACAAAAGCTTACCAACACTTCGCACGCTCCGGAGGCCTTCGGCGCTGCATCCCGCATCTGAAAGACAAAACAAGGTGCGTTTAAAGACATTGGGGAACTTTAATACTCACGTGCCATTACTCCTTTCCACATCTAACCCAGCGGGTATTCCGGCACCCTGCAGCCGCCCCGAACTTGTACCTGCAAAATAAAAAGACAGTTAGAGCGCATCGTGAAGCAGGCAACAAGCGCTTACTTACGTGCTTCCAGGCGCTTCTATTCATCACACGGGCTCCATCTTCAACTCACTTCAGCCCGCCATCCGCCATCGCCGGAACCCTGCAAAACAAGAGACATCATTACTAAAGACTTTAAAGACATTAGAATTACTCGAAACTTACCGTTCGTGCAGTAAACGACGGACAGCAGTCCTCTGAAGTCAAGAGGCCTGCTCCCCTTATCCAGTGAAGAAACTGGTTACAGCACCCTGACTCAAGGCAGATGGAGAGCACGGCGTCCACTTACCTAAGGTGAGAGCGTTAACCTTTGGGGTTCTACAGGAGAAGAGAAAGGGAAGAAGAGAGAGACATTCAATAAACCAGTTCATTAATCCCACATTTTCTATCTGCAGACATCTTACCCTTCGAGCCAGACATACAGTGCACAGAGGTCCAGCCCAAAGAGCCAGCCGTGTGTTACACATCACCTTTGAAGATACGGTATACGCCCAGTCAAGACCGGCGCCTCTACGGGAATCAGGTGAGCGTTACAGAACGCAAAGCCTACCACAAAACTCCCGTCCAGGCGCTATGGAAACCTCGGATACCGACCAGCTAGCCCAGTTACTTGGGGAACTAAGGGCAGAAGTGCATGCAGCCCGTCAGGAAACGAACGCTCTAAGAAGGGAACTGATTATTTCCAAGGAGCGAACAGATGACCTCGCTAGACAATTGCTACAGTCACAAGCCGGACAGACCCCGTTACCCGCATCTGGGGGGAATCTTCCTTCTACATCCTCTATGAATCCAGTGCAGATCAACCTACCTGGGAATGTACCTCTGGCTCCGCCCGAACGATTTTCTGGTGACCCAAAGAGGTTTGGAGTATTTATCAATCAGTGCCGGTTGCACTTCTTATGCCGGCCAACAGCCTTTCCAACTGATCAAGCTAAAGTAGCTTTCGTGCTTTCGTACCTTAGTGGCAATGCGGCAGACAGGTCGATCCCTCTAGTAAACCAAGACGATCCGGTCCTCCATGATTTTCAAGCTTTTCAGCTCAGTATGGAAAAACTGTTCGCACGACATTCACAGGGGCAGGCCTTGGACAATGAGCTTCTTTCGTTGCGACAAGGTAATCAAGACCTTTTGGCTTATATTGCGTCTTTCAACAGACTGGTAGTGGAAACTCACTGGCCTGAGGACAAAAGGATTACGCTGTTTTATAGAGGTCTACGCGGAGAGCTCAAAGATGTCTTAGCCCAAGTAGTGAATCCCCCACAAGATTGTTCGGACTATATAGACTTAGTCGTTCAAATAGATCACAGACTGCAGAACAGGAAGGCCGATCGTTCCAAGTTTGATGCTCGAGTATTTTCCAAACCGCCAGCTCCTTCCAAAGGAGTAGACTCCGGGGAACCCATGCAAATAGGGGGTCTGAAAGGTCCTCTAACACAAAAGGAGCGGGAAAGGAGAAAACAGTTGCAATTATGCCTCTATTGCGGAAACTCAGGGCACTTTCTTCGAGACTGTCCGGTGAAACCTGCCAAGAAGGCAGTAGGAGCTGCAGTTACCAAAGTTACAAACTCTGAGCAGGGAAACGACCTCGCCCGACAAGAATAGAGGTCCTCTTGCCGAGCGTGAAAACCAGTTCCGTGACCTCGCATTTCGTGATACCTATGGTCCTCATTAGCCCTGATAATCCGGATCGATTACATGCAATTGAAGCTTACGTCGACAGCGGTGCCATCAGCAATTATGTGGATCATGAAATGGTTTTGAGGATGAATCTAACTCTTTGTCCCGAGGCTGTAAAGGACGTCATTACTACGGTGGATGGTACGGAGATAGCCTCCGGGCCAGTAACGCATACCACTCAAGAAGTGACGCTAGTAAGTCAAGATGGACACCATGAGAAGATCGTGTTCGATGTGATCAAGGCCCCTCAGTTTCAGATTATTCTAGGAATACCTTGGTTAGAGAAACACAATCCTCTGATCGATTGGCGAGCAAGAACGGTCCAGTTTCCAGAATGTGTCTCTACTTGTCACCCTCCACCTGGTGTTGCACTGGCAGCAATTTCTTCAGAGACTCCCCAGTTACCTACCGAATACCTAGAATACCAAGCTGTTTTCCGGAAGGATCAGGCTAACTCTCTACCTCCTCATAGGTCTTATGACTGCCAGATCGACCTGATACCTGGATCTACTCCTCCTTGTAGTAGAATTTATGCCCTCACCGAGCCTGAGAACCTTCACCTTCGACTATACCTGGATCAATACCTGGCAAATGGGTTTATTCGTCCTTCCAAGTCCCCTGCTTCTTCAGCTTTGTTCTTCGTTCCAAAAAAGGAAGGAGACCTTAGAACTTGTATAGATTATCGCTCCCTGAACCAGATCACCGTTAAGAATAGATATCCGTTACCTTTGATCCCTGAACTCCTGGACCAAGTCAGAAAAGCATGCATATATACAAAGCTGGATCTTAGAGGAGCTTACCACTTGGTACGAGTAAAAGAGGGCGATGAATGGAAGACGGCCTTCCGCACCAAGTATGGGCTATTTGAATATCAGGTCATGCCCTTCGGACTTTGTAATGCCCCGGCCACCTTTCAATATTTTATGAACGATGTCCTCAGAGAGCTCATAGATGTGTGTGTTGTTGTTTACATTGACGACATCCTCGTTTATTCTTCATCGGAATCTGAACATCGGAAACACGTGAAAATGGTCCTCGAAATATTGCGTCATCACAAACTTTTCGCTAAATTGGAAAAATGTGTTTTCAACGTGACTGAAGTTGAATTCTTGGGATTCATATTATCACCTCGAGGAGTGCGTATGGATTCAAAGAAGGTCGATGCAGTTCTCAAATGGCCATCACCATCCTCCGTAAAAGGTGTGCAAAGCATGTTAGGCTTCGCTAACTTTTACCGCAGGTTTATCCCCGAGTTCTCTCGAATAGTCCAGCCCATCACTGCCTTGTTAAAGAAAAACAAACGTTTTGAATGGTCTACCGAGGCGGAACAAGCTTTCCAGGATTTGAAGACTAAATTTATCTCTGCACCAATCTTAAAACACCCTCGCCCCGAACTCCCCTACATCGTGGAAACTGATGCTTCAAGCCTTGCCATGGGGGCAGTTCTATCACAAAAGGACCCGGTAACCAATCAGTTGCATCCCGTTGCATTTTGGTCCCGCAAATTCTCGCCTCCTGAAATCAATTACACGATTACTGACAAGGAACTTCTGGCTATCAAGTCTGCCTTTAAGGCTTGGCGGCATTATCTGCTGGGGGCCCGACACACCGTTACTGTGATTACGGATCACTGAAACCTGCAATATTTGAAAACCGCGAAAGCCCAATCCTCTAGACAACTCCGTTGGGCATTATTCTTTGCCAAGTTTGTCTTCATAATTACCTATCAACCTGGTACAAAAAACGGTAAAGCTGATGCCCTTTCTCGGATGGGAGTGGAAGAACACTTGATCAACCCTAAACCTGTACCAATCATTCCCGAACAAAGAATTCTGGGTGTAATCGCCACAGAATCCATAGAGGAAGTTAAGGATAAAGCCAGGCAACTTGTAACTCCAGCAGACATACAGAATTGGCATCTGCAGGGAAAGGACTTTGCAGTAAAGGACAACTTATTGTATTTCCAAGAACGATTATACCTACCCAGCACAGATTTACAGAAAAAAAGTAATCTCTTGTTATCATGATTCTTTAATGGAAGGACATCCCGGTATGGCCAAGACCTCAGAAAAGATCAAGCGCTACTTCTGGTGGCCGTCTTGGAAAAAAAATATCAGAGACTTTATAATGTCCTGTGGAGTATGCGCCCAAAACAAGAGTCAAAAGGAAAGACCAGCAGGCCTCTTACGCCCTATTGACATCCCACCTCGCCCTTGGCATACGCTTTCTATGGACTTCATCACCGATCTACCTCCATGCTCCGGATACAATACGATTCTAGTAATCGTGGACTTATTCTCCAAGATGGCGCATTTCATTCCGCTCAAAGGCTTGCCAACAGCAGCAACTCTGGCCCGAGAATTTCTCGAAAACATCGTCCGACTGCACGGTTTTCCTTCGGTTCTAATTTCGGATCGAGGTAGTCAATTTATTTCTCATTTTTGGCGAAGTTGCTGTCGGTCGGCTCAAATTGATGTGAGACTATCGACCAGTCACCACCCTCAGACCGACGGACAAACCGAGAGGACCAATCAAACTCTGGAACAGTATTTACGCTGCATGCTGCAACAAACTGAAAAAACTTGGAAAGACATCCTTTGGATAGCCGAATATGCCTACAGTAACTCTGTCCATTCGGGAACTGGGAAAACCCCGTTTTTTCTTTTGTACGGCAGTCACCCTCGAACCTCGGAGTTGGATCCCCTCCAAGATCTTAAAACACCAGCAGTAGACTACCTGCATTCTACAATCACCCAAGCCTTTAAGGAAGCTGTTTCTCACCTTCAAAGGGCTAAAGAACAATACAAGAAAGGAGCAGATCAACATCGGAAGTAAGCCCCTCAATATCAAGTAGGGGATCAAGTCTGGTTATCCACCAAATATCTACCTCTAAAAGGGCCACGCACATTCAACCCAAGATACCTTGGTCCCTATTCCATCACTACCATAGTAAACCCAGTAGCGGTCAAGTTGGACTTTCCCCCGCACATGAAGATACATCCGGTCTTCCACGTCTCTCTATTAAAACCCGTGCAACCTCAAACCCGACTAACCAAATCTCCAAAACCTATCCTAGTTGATGGAGAACTCGAGTTTGAAGTCAAAAGCATTCTGGACTCCAAGATCTCCAAATCTAAACTATTCTACCTAATTGACTGAAAAGGCTACGGCCCCCAAGAGAGATCCTGGCAACCTGCTGAATATGTCCACGCTCCTCGCCTAATCAAAAGATTTCACCGAACATTTCCTGACAAGCCAAAACCCCCGGAGAAGCCCGGTTTGGGAGGGGCCTTGAGGGGGGGTACTGTCATGATCTCTGCTTCCAAAAGGTCAGGGTTTTCCCAACTCCCTTGGAAGCAGATCCATAACCCAGGTTCCGAGTGCCAACCAGTCCCAATTGGGACCTTTTGGACCCAGTCCTGGCGCCAGTGGCACCAGGCTCATAAATATGCCCAGTGCCAGTGCTGGAAGCGCCGGGCTCATAATGCTTGGGTGGATTTACCTGCAGCAGACCATGCTGCTTACTTGCCTGCCAGTTGAGTCTCTGATCCTCTTCTGTTTGGTACTACTTTTCCTGTTGGGTGGGGCAGGAGCCACTCCCTAGATTCAGAACACTGGAACTCTTCTGGAAAGCAGGAACTCTTTTCTTACCTAGGCGTGGCTGTGGAAGGAGACACCTAAGCACTACAGGAGGCTATTTAAACCACACCCGATGGATGAATCTTGCTTTGCGTTATTCTGCATCCTCAACAGCAGAACGCTCATCGTGTCTTCTGCATCTGATCCTGGGCCTAAGGAAAAAGGCTTACCATTCTGAATCCAGTCTTCAGCAACACCTATAAAGACAAGAAAGAACAGGTTAGCATTACGGTCTTCAGTGACAGCTCTTCACTTGCCTGGTCCATCGGCTGTCACCAACGCCTCGCGCTGCATTCCGGCATCTGAAAGACAAAGGCTTACCTACTCTTTGTGCGCTCCGGAGGTCTTCACACTGCATTCCGGCATCTGAAAGACAAAAGCTTACCAACTCTTTGCACGCTCCGGAGGCCTTCGGCGCTGCATCCCGCATCTGAAAGACAAAACAAGGTGCGTTTAAAGACATTGGGGAACTTTAATACTCACGTGCCATTACTCCTTTCCACATCTAACCCAGTGGGTATTCCGGCACCCTGCAGCCGCCCCGAACTTGTACCTGCAAAATAAAAAGACAGTTAGAGCGCATCGTGAAGCAGGCAACAAGCGCTTACTTACGTGCTTCCAGGCGCTTCTATTCATCACACGGGCTCCATCTTCAACTCACTCCAGCCCGCCATCCGCCATCGCCGGAACCCTGCAAAACAAGAGACATCATTACTAAAGACTTTAAAGACATTAGAATTACTCGAAACTTACCGTTCGTGCACTAAACGACGGACAGCAGTCCTCTGAAGTCAAGAGGCCTGCTCCCCTTAGCCAGTGAAGAAACTGGTTACAGCACCCTGCCTCGAGGCAGATGGAGAGCACGGCGTCCACTTACCTAAGGTGAGAGCGTTTACCTTTGGGGTTCTACAGGAGAAGAGAAAGGGAAGAAGAGAGAGACATTCAATAATCCAGTTCATTAATCCCACATTTTCTATCTGCAGACATCTTACCCTTCGAGCCAGATATACAGTGCACAGAGGTCCAGCCCAAAGAGCCAGCCGTGTGCTACACATCACCTTTGAAGATACGGTATACGGCCAGTCAAGACCGGCGCCTCTACGGGAATCAGGTGAGCGTTACAGGAGGCCTGTTTTGCAGAGGCTGTGCAGCAGGAAGGGAACGTTTGGAAAGTTTTCCTCCCAACAAGGCTATCCCCGGTGGAAGGGCAAACACTGTAAGGCCTTTGGAGCGAAGGAAGCTGTGTGTGCAAGTGGCACTGGTGGAGGCAGACTGACACCAGCAGATTGGAAGATCGCGGGGAGCAGCTGAAACTAAGAATCTGTGAGCAGCGAGGGAAACAGACGTGCACGGCATACCCGGGGAGTTTACTAAGTAATTGTGACATTGGGGCGCTCCATGACTGCTCGCGTGCTTGATGCAGGTGCTTTAATATTGAAAAGCAATTGCATAGGTGTTAAAATAAGAAAGAAGACAATTTTGAATAACGAACTGGCAGACAACAGAGAAACCAAATGAGTGTGACTTTAAGCATGCAAGTTTATTTAAAACCCAGCAACAAGATTCAGCAATACTTCTAGAACTTAATGCGAACAGCAATTACCCAACCCAAAAGAATGTAAAGGCGAGGCCATTCAAAACCAACAAATATCACCAAAGTCAAGAGAGGGCAAATAAAAATCCCAAAATGTGTAATTCTTATTGCCCATGGTTGAAGAAGTATATAGCGAAAGCTGGTATAAACCCACACTGCCAAAGCCAAGGAAGAAGCAGAATAAAACCTTATCATTTTCAGTGTTTGGTTAATGAAGAAGTGGGGGAAACAAAAGTGTCAAGAAGAATACCCTTCTGTTAAAGACTATTCAGAAGGTGAGGAGCATAACGTACAGAGGTTTTGGAAATCACAAAAGCGTACTTAAGAGCACCAATGTGAATCTTGCCTTCCCTAAAGAATCGCTTAAAATCTGATGTTATAAAGTAAGAAATATTGCAAAGTTTTTGAAAGCTTATCTTAACCAAGGAGGCACTTGTTGTTTGCAAATTACTAATCTGGCAGGGGGGTATACCAGGTCAGAGGTTATGATAACACTTTATACTGTTTGGGCAAGGGAGTATACCCTAAGAGGGAACTTTGAAGTAGTAGGCCTGGCATGGGAGTAAACCAGGTGTGATTGAAGTAGTAGGCCTGGCATGGAAGTAAACCAGGTGTGATTGAAGTAGTAGGCCTGGCATGGAAGTAAACCAGGTGGAAGTGGAGGAAGTTATGGGAAGTGGTGCTGACAAATTATTTTGACACACTTTCATTGCTGAAGCAAGAACTGTATAAAACTGCTGCAGAAGTGTTCTATATACTATATTTTGCAGGAGCATCCTGACAAAGACCAAGTTATGTTAATACTGATAAACTAAGGAAATATTCTTGGTTTGTGTAAAGAGGATTGTTTTGAGTCTTATGATTGCAAGTGGAAGAGAAAGAACCTTTGTTGAACAATTCTTAAGTGTTGGAACTTTTTGTTATCTAGTTGGAGTCACAAAGAACTATGTTGGAACTTTATTATTTCTTTTGGAACTGTGGAACAGACTCCTGCTTGAATCTGAGGAAGGGAAATCCGCCCAGATTATAAGGAGAGTCTGTTATCATATTGTGGATTTGCTGTAATATTTTGTTGCCTTTGAACTGCCATGCATCACCCTGTTGAATTACTTTATGTGTAATTGTGAGGGACAAAGACCTTTTGTTAGAGTGTTCCCTTTAGTTTACTTTATACTGGGAAATCCGCACCAGGGTAGGAATAGTGAGGTGTTTGAGTTAATAAAATGACCTCTTTTGAAAAACCGTCACAGCGATGTCTGTCTCAAATTTCTGATCCCTCACACTGTGCATTTGCATTCTGCACCACCCATCTATCCTTCCCTATAAGCGCCCATGCTTTGGACCCTTTCAGTCCCTTCTTCCATCTGTCAGCAGTAATTACATTATCACTTATTTATAATTGGCCTCTATTTCAGCACACAAGTTTTTCTTCTCCTTGAGCATTGTTACATTACAGCATATTGTGATGTTCTTTTTGACTACATCCCCCACTCGTCTCTAGTTGTGTGTAGTTCACCACCTTGCATTGTGTTTTCACACTTATCATCATAGTCTTTGTTTCTATAAAGTCATCCTCCCGTGGGGAATCTGCTTTGGTTACCCAAACCATGTACGCTGTCTGTCCCTGGAACTGTCAACGGGTCATGCATAGTGCAATGTGGGTTAGGCAATTTGATGGGTTTGCAGGTATTTCTGTTGCTATGAATGTTCTGGAGGCACTCATGGTATAGGGTATGAGGGAAAATATCTAACAACTCAATTCAGATGTCTCTGTCCCTACTTTGCTCATGTGCTGGTACCACAGGTTATTGGTTACATGGACAGAATCATCCATATAATTACTAAATAAAATGTAGTTGGGCCTGGATACCTTGCGCTTAAAGCATTACAGACAACCATTCAGGAGCAGACCAGATAGTTGCCCAACCGGGGGGATATCCAAAAAGACCAAAGAGACAAGCAGTGAAGGCTGATTTATAACACAGAACTGCCAGCAGGCAAGGACAAGCCACTTATTAGCCTTGATAAAGACCCTGAGAGGTCGAGACACATGTCTGATGACCACTTAAACCACGCAAATAAAATGCTCACAAGCCACTGCAAACAACAATGCAAACAGTAACTCTTTAAGCGCAAGGTATCCAAGCCCAACTACTTTCAAGTCCTAGCATGAGTTGTTGCCAACACCTTCCCTACGCGTGACCTTGCAGCAATTGAACATTTTTTTAAAACCACTAGAAATACCCAAGTGATACACAAAGTTCAGCCAAGCCTAGTGCCCGAACGTCTCTACTTACTTACTCAATTGGCTTGTGTCATTTAGCATATTCATTTTTAATCTTTTAATCTGTGTGCTCATCGAAGGAGATTCTTTTGGGGTTAGTTCAACTGTTACGGCCACGGGGGTTATACTCATGTTCACTGGTTTAGCTGCATTATAAATGATTAATTGTCTTGATGCAACAAAAATAATAAAATAAAGATCACAAAAGGTGAAAGTACATTGCTACAACCATAAAAGCTAGTGAGTCTCTCTTCTGCAAATAGCTAGGGGCATAATTGCTGCTATGTGCTTAAATTGTATTTAATGCAGGTATGGTTCTGTTAAAGGAAAGGTTTCTGGTTCTTAGAAAAATAAGTGTTTGTAAAAGGTACTTCAGTTACTCATGGACCAGAGAGTTCTATAAAATAATAAGTGCTTTTCAATTTAAAACAATATAGCAGCTTGTAATATATTTTCAAAGGGAATTAGAAGATCTGAACAACTAAAGTGCATGTGCCTCGTTTAACAAATGTTTATCTGAGTGGTATTCTCATGCTGGAAACTGTAAACAGCTCCTTTTATACTTGCGGTAGCTCTTGCTGCTGATTGGCTTTCATCATAGCTCGCATCTGAGGTCGTCAAACATCTTCTTCACCTTTGGGTTCAGTATCTGCAGACAGGGGGGTTCTCGCCTTGATACAGCTCTATGTCCTGAAGGTTGATCCAGGCACAGTGTCCTTCCACCTTGACTGAAGATGGGGTGACATCCTCTACAATAAAAGGCCCTACAAAACATGTTGTGTGCCAATGCCTGCCAAAAAGTCCTAAACAGTATTCTGTCACCAGGGTATGACTAGAGGGGTCTTAATAAAGTGTCCTGATTCATTTGTTAGTTGTCTTCATCTGTGTTCCTCATATCCCCGGCCGTGTCTGTACCTGTTGAGACATACATTTAAGAGACTCAATCATATCTGTCAAATAATCATGCATCACTTTCCCTAACACAATAGTGGTACTTTCAATGGCAGTATTAGCCCAAGTTGAAAGAGCAATAGGTGTGGGAATTCTGTGTCCTGTCACCAGCTCATGTGGAGTCAGATGATGGTCAGAGTCTGGCTGATTATGTAAGGCAAATGATGCCAAAGGAAGGCAATGCAACCAACTCTTCTTCAGGGTCTCTTCTAATTTGGAAATCTGTTCTTTTAAGAGGCTATTCAGGTGCTCACAAATGTCATTGGCTTGTGGGTGATAGGCAGACAAAAATTTGCGCCGTATACCCAAGAGGATAGTGATGTGCTAAGAAATCTTGTTTACAAAATGCGTCCAGTTCTCAGAGTGCAACACATCGCACACTCCCCAACTAGGGAGAACCTCCCATACAATGAATTTCGCTTCACATGTGGCATAAGGATATGTACATGGACCAGCTTCAATCCATCGGGAAAAGGAACACTTTTCGGAGCTCCTCTGTTCAGTAGAAAATGGGATCAGGACAGCAGTGGCTGCTTCACGGTGATGCAAAGGGTCTGCAGGTGCCTCTGGTCATCTTCAGCTTCATTTTCTTCAGTTTCTGGTGGTAGACTTGCCTTTCACCTCAGGAACCACAACTTTTATTTAGTTTCAACACACGCTCCTCTTCAATCTTTCTCAGCAGTTTACAGAAAGGGGTTGGTGACTGTCCAATGAGGACAGCCAGCCCACCAGTGGAAACTGGGTCCATTCAACCACTCAGGCAGACAAAGGGCAGGGGCATGAATAACTCCTACCCCAGTTCCAACCTGAACAGACACACTGGAGCCTAGGCAGGGACAACCAAGCGTTCCGTCCAAAGGCAAAACACACACACAACCACAGTAGAAAGGGCAAAAAAAGAAAGGAGCCTCCATGTTAGTACATAGGTGACCCTATTGTGCACAACCGAGACTGTGAAAACAGTCTGCGATAACAAATAGCACAATTGTTGGTAGAACACATGCATGGCCACCAGCCATAACTATACGGTTGTGTATGTGACTAGAAAGTCACAGGAGCAGAAGTAGTTAGAAGGGGGATACTAGGTATCCCCTGAGCACTCCACATATGGTGGGGTGTGCTAATGTCTGATAGTATAACATTTTAGGGAGAATACAAAGTATCCCTCTATTCTTAAGAACTGTAGTTAGTAAGGATAAGAAAAGAATCTCAAAGGAGAACCCAAAGGGTTCCCAGTAACAGTTCACATAAGGTGCTGTGAGCTGCAAAAGTTAAACACTGATGCCTTTAAAGAGATATGGAGGAATGCAGACTACATAGTAGAGGTAAACCACAAGAGAACAGAGTTCCAAAAGTCAGAGCAAATAAGAATGAATTAGTGGAAAAAGACTCCACTCATTCAGGATAGAAGGAAAAAGGTCCAGAAGTCCAGCAAAAAATGCTGGGGATCTCACTAGGCTAGGAGAGGGGATGTAGCATACAATTGATAAATCTCCCTAACACTGGTCTCCCCCAGACTAAGGGACAGGACGATCTAATCCACTCCTGGATGAATATCTTGATCCAGTCGGTCATACTTTCTGGAGAGACCATCAGTATTTCTATGCTGTGTACCTGACATGCGCTCAATAGTGAAATCAAAGCCTTGAAGGCTAATGGACCACCTGAACAACTTTAGGTTTTCTCCTTTCATCTGCATCAAGCACCTTAAGGGTGGGTGGTCAGTTTGAATCCTGAAAGTAGTTCCATAGAGGTATGGCCTGCACTTTTCCAAGGCCCATACAATAGAAAAAACATTCACATTCAATTGTGGCCCACCTGGTATCCCTATCTTTTAGTTTTTGACTGATAAAGCAGATGGGGTGCTCCCTGCCTTTGCTTTCAAATTGACTCAACACTGCTCCTATCTCTGTGTTGGAAGCATCAGTCTGGACTAAGATGGCCTGAGTATAGTCTGGAGCTCCCAGCACTGGAGCTTTACAGAGGGCATCTTTCAGCCCCTGGAATGCTTTTTCACAGTTACCATTCCACTTGACTATTTTAGGGTACTTGGGAGAGGAGACAGTATTCAGAGGAGAAGCTATGGTCCCATAGTTCCGGCAGTAACCAGTCAGTCTTAAAAAGGATCTTAGTTTGAGTAGTTGGAGTGGCCCAGACATGTACAGCTTGTACTTTGCTGAGTAAGGGCTTGATCTCACCTCCTACTACCTCATGTCCAAGGTAGACCACTTTACTTTGACCAACTTGCCACTTATTTGCTTTGATGTTCAGATTGGACTGTTGAAGGTCCTCAAACACTTGTTCCAGGTGGATTTATTTATTTTATTTTTTATTGGACATTTGTATGGCACCTATACACAAGTGTTTCCAGGCGCCACAAGACAAAAAGTGTGTGACCTCCTCACGGTAGTATAAGCATGCTACGAACTGCCAAGCTCATACATGCCAACATGCCAAATTCTGTTTGGCAGTTGCTAGTCAAGTGTCGGGTTTATTATGGTGCAATCCAGTACTGCTGCAATGCAGCATACAAAGTTAAAACCAGGACTGGGCTTGCATTGCCCGTATGGAATGGGGGCATGTTGGCATGTAAACCTCTGCAAGCATCTAATTGAGTACAAAGTTAAAACTGTACAAGCTGCATAACAGGAACCAATTTGTGGGGATAACTGCATTTAACAGTGAGACTTGATGACTAAAGGAAAACATTGTATGTTATGTTATTAGTTTCTCATGGAGCGCACCCAAAGGTATCTTTATGCTGAATAAGAAAGGTTTTCAGAGAGGTGTTAGAAGGTGTTTTTCAAACAGACTACAGGGGATAAATAAGTCTTCAAGGAGTCTGTTGAAGTATTTTCAACTGAAAGAAACAGATTTGTATGTATGCAAGACTGTTTGGGGACAGGGTTCAAGATTTGGGTTCTATGAGGTGTGAACCAGTCCACATTCCAAAATCTTTGCCTTTTTAGCTCTACGTTTGAGTCTTTTGCCTCTCCTTCAATTGCTACCCTCAGTCATGCATCTGGATAACTGAGTGATAATAGTCTCCTGATTATCATCTATGCACAATGTTATCTGTCTTTTTATCTGCGTAGGCATAGAAATTAATTTCTTGCCCATGTATTGAACAATGTAGGAGGCAGAGAGAGATGTTCCCTGTAGGACTCCCTATCCCATTCTTTAGCACCCTGCTGGTGTGGCTGAGCCAGTCAGGAGGCACAGAATGTGGATATTATCTGTCTCAGTTTGTCCAAATTCCAAGCCTTCTGCTCATTTGTCACCTTGCCTATGTCCCTCTTCATGCTTCTTAATCTCCATTTTCTCCCTGCTGTGCCCTCTTTGGTGCCACGCACATTGATACGCGCCGTGGCCTGCTGCCTCCATTCACATGATTAATCAAAAGTCTCTGCCCCTAAGTAGCGTGTTGGGTCTTCGCTGTGCATACCTTCTATGTCCCTTGTAAAGTAGGTGCCTGCAATTCCCTGATGTTGGGCATGATGCATATCTAAGAACAGTTTCTTGCTTTCAATCCGATTTCCAGCTGTAAGCTTCCATTTTCCAGAGCAGTTGTGACTTTTTTCAAATGCGTGTGGCAGGAATGTCATTTAGGCGTCGCCAGAGGTCGCAACTGCGACCTCTGAGGTCTCCCTTGTGACCTCTGTGGTCTCCCTTGCGACCTCTAAAAAAAAAAAAAAAGATGTAAAAGAAAATGCTTTTTTTTTTTTTTGTAATGCAAGCTCCATGTGGTTCTTTACTTACGGAGTAGCTGGCTTTCTTGTTCAGGCCCCTAAAAGAAAAAGAAGAAAAAGAAGAACAGGAGTGCCACAAGTCTAACACTTTCAGCACTGACCCTAAATAAGAAAGAATAGGAATACCAAATAATGTGTCTTTCTGGAATTCTACACATAATTTTTAGACTCATTAAAGGTTTATTTCAGGCTCACTTCAGGGGGTGAGTCACTGATTTAGTCTGCTCTTAAACGCCTCAACTAAGCCTTTCATCCTTCTGAGGTCAATAAATGAGTACCAACACAGGTTGGGTGATATTAGGTGCATATTTTTTCTATATAAAGCAGTTAAGCATAAGTGCTATCTAATAACACATTATTATCATTTGGTCATGGATGTCTGCTTGCATTCACAGTAATTTGGTAATATGGGCCTATACACACTGATCTTAACGATACATATGGCGATCCATTTTTGTATGAAATGTACATCACATCATAGTGATATCATAACCATATTTTTCGTAGTGTACAATGCTATGTGATGCCACTTCCTGTTTTGTCAACGGGTGAAAGGTCGTGTTCCATCGCTTTTCCTGATATCACTTCGGGGTGGGGTCGAATTACATCACTTCCTGTGATGTCATCAGGGGTCCTGGGTCCTGTGATGTCACTTCTGCTACCCCTGGCATTTTGGTGAAATGACATCCCTGGCGTGTGGGCTTTTGAGATCATGTAGCTGCCACGATTCTCCATGGCAACAGTATTACATTCTGAGGTGCTCAAAGAGACCGTATACTTCAGGTATTTGAACAAGACAAGGAAAAACACAGTCTCATCATCAGGATTTCGGTGCAGTAAATCCAGTCAAACTTTAATAGTAGCATAGCAGAAGATGACACAGGAGTCTAGGCAAAACACAACCGCTTACTGTGTTTTCCTCCCAACTATCTTTGCCGTTGGCATTTTTGCCATGGCGTTTATCGCAGTGGCCGGTTTCACCACGTTTTCTTTTTTAAATAAATAAACAACCTGTCTGTTTGGGGTAAGGTATGATGGGGTTGGTTGGCAGGGTGAAGTGGTGCGGGTGGGCTTGATCAGGTTTGGGCAAAAGCCATCCAATAAAAAAAAGAATAACGCTGCGAAAACAGCCACGGTGAACCACAGGGAAAATGGCAACGGCAAAAACAACCACAAGCAAAACACAGGAAGCCAACACAACAGCATTCGGCATATGTACCAATCCAGTTTGCCCCCCCTCCCTCCGGCTCTCAGCTTATATATGATTTCTAATGCATTGGAGTTGATGTGTGCAGCAAAGAATGTAGGACTTCATTTAAGAAGGTTACTCTGGTTTCGCCAATTATCTTCATGGTGTCTCTGCATAGATGTTATCAGTTCATGTTTTACCAAATACCCCCAACCTGTCTAAATGTTATCAGTGAAGCTGTTCATGATGATTTTAAAAGAATGTACAGCCTTTGCCAGGACTCTGAAGTGGACGCAGCCTGTAAACTATGCAGCGTGTGCTAGGTTACATAAATAAAGCTTAGTGCAATGGCTAATAAGCGACTAATCATTTTCTCATTTCTGTGTGCCAGAAATTAAATCTTGTAAGTTAATCGGAACTTCATCTTGTAAGCAAGCATATATATTTTCAAGATGGGTTCTTCTAACTAAACCAGGTCTAGGTAAAATGCTACAGCCCAGTCTGGAAGTAGAACAGTAATTTCACCATTTTCTTTTGCCTTCATTCATCGGTTTACATTTCTTCAATCATTACATCTTAACATACTCTTGTCTCCTCATTTCAATCTACATTTTTCCATGTTATTACCATATCACCACCCTGCATCCATGATAGATATATATTACAGGGCCTGCGCTAGCAGCCCTGTAGTTATGGTTAAGTTGCCCAACTCATAGAAAGAGGACTTTTTCAGCGGCTTATAACTTTGCTCCCCCTGGAGGGAACCCACCCATCTTTGCAAAAACAGTGTCTGGCCCCCTCGAAATGATCCTGCAACGTTTGGTGCGGTTTCCTCAAGGGGGGGCGGGCAAAGTTGTAGAGGTGCACCCAAAATGTGTGGAAACCCTTGTAGACTCAATGGAAAAAAAATGTTGCTTACCCTTACAGCCCAAACCGCTGGACGGATTTTCACCAAATGTGCGTCAGGAGCGGTGGCTTGGTCCGGAAAGTATACTTTTGTAAATTTGGTATAGTCGTTTTTCTTAAAACAACCAAAAAGTAGGTAAAATAAATGAGTGATATCTGGGTCTGGTCAGAGGACTCACTTCCCTATTCAGGTCATTGGACGCGCCCGCTGGTTAGATGGTGATAATTGTGACGTGCGTCATTTTTTTTTTTTAAGGGTCCTCATGATGGATCTGTAGTCAGCGATGGTGTTACGCTGATAGCGTGGTGGGGAAAAAGTCTGGAAACCACATTTGGGGTTATTTGGTGGTCAAAAGAGGGACTGGAAAGGGTGTTGGGTAGAATAAAGATGATATGGAGCAGTTTTTATGGGTGAAAAAAGTGGGTGCAGGTGCCGTAGAGGCCACGGACACCATGGTAGACCGCAGACATTGCTGTGAACAAACAGTTTGGTAAACACATTTGGGGTTATTTGATGGCTGAAAGAGGGCATGAAAAGGATAGGTGAGTGGAATAAAGATCTGAAGCTGTTTTTATAGGTGAAAAAAGGGTGTGCAGGTGCCGCTGAGTCCACTGTCAAATTTGCTGTCCGCGGACATCATTTGGATGGCAGGGGGTTCAGGGAAAGTTTTGTTAATTGAAGGTGTGTATTGTACATACTTGTTATATGGTTTAATTCTATGGTGGTGGTAGTAATTATAGGTACTGTAGGGGGAGTATACAGTATTTGTAATATGGTGGAATTATATGATTGAAGTGCATATGGAATATATGATTATAGTATAATTGAGGATAGTGTTCAATGATGTGCCCTCCGACTTTCACACGGTCAACCATTGTATCCTAAATTGTATTAAACGGTTACATGATACCTTTAGCATCATGGACCAGGCACTGGACTGGGTGACCAGTTTCCCTCACTAACCGCCCTTGTGAGTTGCAACTGGGTAATTTGTGCTCCACCACCTCACTGTCTTCCTGCAGAGTACCCTAGGGTTCTATCCTATGGTTGTGGCTCTTCAATATGAATTTCGTCCCTCTGACTCATCTGCTATCCTTTTTTCATTTCTCAATTCCAGTCTTATGTTGATGACACACAGCTTTCCTTAAACTTCCCTCATCTCATTTTTTCTCCTCGTTTTTTATCCATTATTGTTTGACTGCCATCGAGACATTGTGTGCGGCTAACAATCTCTGTATCAATGACATTAAGACAGAGATCTTTCTTATTGTGACACGTCTGCCCTGTTTTTCTCCTACCCTCTGGTCAACCTGTTTGTACCCTTTACTCTCACCATCTTGTGATGCTGAAATCCTTGGGGCCATCTTTACATTCTCTGTTTCCTTTTGTCCTTACATTTTGGAGCTTGTAAAAAAATCCCACTGTCAGCTAAACCTCCTTATCGGCATTCTACCTTTCCTCACTTTCCCCCAGAAGCTCAATGTCTCTAGAGCCCTGGTTTTATGTAGGCTGGACTACTGCAACAGTCTCTTCCTTAACCTCCCCCTTTGTTGTCTTCGCCCCCTTCAGCTAATGTAAAATAGGGCTGAAAAACGCATCCTTGGCCTGAAGCCCAGGGATTGTATCGCTGCAGCCCTAAAATGTGTACATTGGCTACTGGTGGTTGCAAGGATGAATTTGAAGATCTTCTCTATCATTGAGAAGGCCCTCCTCTCCTGTAACTCCATTCTCTGCTTGTCAAATGCTTTTTGAAGCAGACAACGGGAGGCATGTGTTTCTCTTTGGCCAGTGCCTCTGTTTGGAACAGCCTTCCTACTTCGCTTATACTTCAGCTGGTCTTCCTTAAGTTTTGGAAACTGATATAGACTCATACAGAGCCAATGAAAGACTAGAAGAAAGAGTGCAAACCAAGAAAAGAACCTTGTCGCCCTTGAGAAAAAGGTTGGAACAAAAATTGTCTGACAGAGTTACGAATCAATCAGCACCTAAAATTAATCTACCAACTTTTGCCCCGATTAAACAACTACTAGCATGGTTCCCGAAATCATCCTCTGGGCAAACAAAGAAATAGCAACAAAAGCCGTCTAGCATCAAGGCGGATTTCAACAAAGTAGATGTGAGTCCAAAAATAAGAAGTCTGCCACATGATCTTCAGTCACGTTCACTCAAAATGATGTCTTGGAATACTAGGGCTTTTAACCATCTCACTAAACCTGGAGCAATAAACCTTGGAGCATTCGATATTATCACTCTTCAAGAGACTTGGCTTACCACCCCCCCGACTATTGACGGCTTTGCAGTTGCAATCTCCCCGGCCAAGAAAGGTCGTTTGGGCCGTCCATCATATGGGCTACTTGTGGCAGTCAAATCTGGCTCAGGCCATTCAATACAGAAGAAGCTGGCAGCAACCCAATCCTACCTTGCAGTCTCAATAAAGTGGGATCAACTAGACAGGAAGAGCCAAACCTTAACCTCCCTTGTGATAACTGTTATTACGCTCTACTGGAACCCACAAGCCATTTCGGACAGGCTCTTCATTGAATCCATTGAGGGAGAGATAGACAACATAATGACAACCCAAAATAGTCCACTAATAATTCTAAGTGGAGATTTAAACGCCAAATGTCCGACTGATCCCTCAAGAACCACATCACCGCGTCCGAAAAGCCAGGTGGAATCTCGTGGAAAGAAATGGGAATCACTTATGGCTTCAAGAAATCTTCGCAATATTGACCACTCACTTCCGCAGACGGTCCACATCCCAACCTGGGAATTGGGAGCCCTGAATGGGACAATCGACTATATATATGTCTCAGAGGAGATGCTCCGCCGAATCTCATCTTTTGAGGTTTTAAGGGCTGAGGCGAGTGATCACAAAGTTTTGCAAATCGTATGGCCTACAAGAGGAGAAGACAAAACGATAATGCCAGAACACATTGAATCAAATATACAAGGAAATCGCCTAAGACTCACTGCCATCCGAATAGAGGAACTGTCCAGAAGCTACAAAAGCCATTGTCTACGGGGTAATAACGAGTCATTAAAACTTACTGACTACCAGCGCTTATTGATTCCCTTCATGATTCCCAGAAGGCAAACCCGCAGGCTTATCCAGAATCCTATTCACACCTATGACAAGGAATTAGCATCAAAACGTTCTACCTTGAGAAAGCTAAAGAAACTGGCAGCACAATCAATCTCAGAAGATCCTAGAAACCTCTATTTGAACGAACAAAAAAAGTACAAATCTTGGTTATGCTTCCGCAGAATTTTCCTATACCAACAGGACTCTGAAGAAATGCTTAGAAAACTGGCTACCAAAAATTCGGGAGCTTTCTGGCAATTAATAAGAAACTCTAATGAAGGAGAAATCGCAAAAGGTTTAAATAATGTCCCAGAAGAACAATGGAAAGCACATTTCGCCAAAAGTTTCCAAATTCCTAGTCAAGTCAAAGAAGATCCGATGACGGAGGCAGAACAAACCGCATGGGAAGATTTTTCGGATAAAGAAGATATCATACTGGCCATTAAGCGTCTGAAATCGTCCAGAGCTCCAGGGCCAGACGGAATAACCAATATCGACCTAAAAAATCATCAAGAGAAATGGGCAAACTTTATAGAGCAGGTATTCAAAAACTGCAGCACTACAAGATCGATTCCTAACTCTTGGCGCACTGCAGTGATTGCACCAATCTACAAAAAAGGAGTCAGAACCGACCCGAGAAATTATCGTCCATTAGCACTCCTGGACACAATCGGGAAACTTTATGGGTCATTTCTTCTAAGGAGCTTCCAATCATGGGCAAAAACAGCACCGTGCAGAGACCCATTTCAAACAGGGCTCTTGAAAAATTTGGGGACCACAGCGAACATCATGGCCCTGAGCATTATAAAAGCAAGATCTACGCAAAGACTTGGAAAGGTATATGTTGCCTTTATTGATCTAAGCCAAGCGTTTGATCAAATTGACAGAAATCTGCTCTGGTCAAAATTAGGCAAATGGAAGTGCCCACTTAACATCCTTGACCCAATAAAGGCTTTCCACGATAAGACATCGATCAGGGTGAAGCTGGATCAAGCAGGAAGGCTTTCTGGCGAAATCTCGACCCTTAGAGGCGTGAAACAGGGCTGCCCACTGGCCCCGGCTCTATTCATTTCCTTTTTGGGTGACCTTAAAGACAATTCGGATGCGATAAGATCTTTTCCTCCGAAAATTGGAACTACACCTGTGACTCGCCTATTATATGCCGACGACATCATCCTTTTAGATCAAACCAAAATTGGGCTTCAAAGGCAACTTGACAACTTGGGCAGCTACATATCGAACAATAACTTAGAAATTAACAAGGAAAAAACTAAAATTCTGATTTTAGGCCAACCATCAAAGAAGAATACAAAATCGTTTAAATGGTACATCGAAAATTCGCCTGTTGAAGAGGTAAAACTCTTTAAATACTTGGGGGTGTGGCTGGACAACTCGAAAACAGAAGCCTCAATGCAACAACACCTATGGGACAAGACCCGAAAACTAACTACACAGGCCAGAATAATCGATCGAAAATACGGGCGGTTTTCACTTCTCCCTGTTATTAAATTCTACAAGGGTAAAGTAATACCAAGTTTGACGTACGGTTGCGAAGCAATGCTAGCGATTCCTCTGACAATTTGGCCTAAACTGGAAGCATATTTTTGGCGCAAAGTCCTTCAACTCCCGAATTCCACAGGAATCTCGATCATCAGAAGAGAATTGGGAACTCTCTCCTTAAAAGCAACAATTGAAGCGGGAGAAATGGCGCTTTTCAGAAAAATAATAATGCTAGATTCTCCGCCGCTATACAAAATAATAAACTCTGAAATTACTGAAGGACGAAGCAAGGCCATTTCCTGCTGGGCAGCAAAACAGCGAGTATCTCTGGCCAATAATGGTTGCAGCGAAGAAGACCTAATTCAAAATCCTACGAGAATAAAACGCAAGATGGACCAACTTGATTGGATAGAGACCTTGACACTGGCTGGAAAAAACAAACTCCTCTGTCACTTGAACTTTGAACCAAAAAAATTACATACACCGAACGAAGTTCTGAAGAGATTTTCCGACAAGTCGTTAAGATCCGTCTTCTTGCGTTCTCACCTTAATTTACTGCCGACAAATGAAATAAGGGCTGTTACAGGCCAATCTCAAACAAACCTCTGTCGATTGTGTGGAACGACATGTGAGCCAGAAACCGTAAAACATCTTCTTCTGCATTGCCCCGAAACAATAAAGTGGAGAAGAGCTTACTTGAGACCACTAATAGACAGTGACTCCTTGTATGAAGAAAAAACCTGGTGGAATCGACTGATGAGTGGATCGAGGACAACTTGGGCTTTGGCAACTTCCAAAATATTAAAGAATGCTTTAGAGTCTTGTCTACTCAATTCAGAGGGGCCAGAAGGAGCAAATTCCAGTTTACCGAAAGGTACAAGTTGAGCGTGAAATTTAATCAGACTTTTAAGTTCAAAAGGGTAACTGCAAAGCCCAAACTCTAACTTCAAGTCAAATTAAGCTTGCGAAGAAAGAACAGAAAAGAAATTTTGACTGACTTGTTCGTCCTGTTTTTGCAAAATCATTGAATTGATAGAAGCAAAATAAACAAAATTAAAAAAAAAATTTAAAAAAAAGAAACTGTTTTACTTAATCCTTTCCCTGGTAATTTATACTAATGCCACTGAGACTGGTTGCCTGGTACCTCATGAACCTCACAGGTTCCAGGCCCTATATTTAGTTGACACTAGTACAATTCTCCTGCCCTCCGCTTTAGCACTGCCCTGGCGGGTGTACTGCCTGGTGGCTGTGTTCTCTACCCTTCGGAGTCCTCTGCCCCAGCAATTAGGCAATGGCCTCCCACTTTGGCATCTTTTGCCACTTTCCTTCTGGGCTCCTATCAGCACTTGGCAATCCTTACTCCTTTTTCTATTCATGTTCTTCTCTTACTGTACAACACATGTGCATTTAGAGCATCAGCATGTACAATGTTTGTGGATAAGCAAGGAAAATGCAGATGCAAAAGATTTCTAGAACATTCTTTTTTTAACATGTTTTTATTTATTCAACAGACAAACAGAACAATACAGACAAGCTTCACCATGTAATTCCAGTGATACAGGCATATATCATTACAGGCGTTCCCCTGAGATGTGGGGGAGTGTCTACATTGCTCGCCGCTCTCAGCTTTCCGGCAGGTCAGCCAACTCCAATAGCATTCCCTGCCCACCAGTCTGCATGTTCCCATATCGCGTTAGACCCTCCCAAAACCTGCATCAACCTCTCCCCTGGCACATTCGGTATATAAAGCTCAGTGTCTCCAGGGATGAACATGCTTTGTACCAAAGTGTTCCAGGCTTCGATTCTCTTGTTCCCTTCATGCATTCTCTTCTGCAGTGCTTTATACCATACCGCTGACTCTGCTAGTGAACATCGCCTTAGATCTGCCCACCAGGCTTCTAGTTTAGTGCCTTTGGTCGATTTCCACGACATGTCAATTCTGCGTTTTGCTCATACACAAACCAGATCTTTCATTTTGGTCAAGTGAGCACTTTGTCTCCTGCCCCTAAGAAACAATCCCAAAAGACAATACTCTGGGGGCCACGTCTGTATTTGTATGCCACTCTGTGCCACCTTCCCTGCTAGGTCCCACCAGAATTTCTGTATTACCGGGCATGCCCAAAACATATGTATCAGGTCTGCTCTCTCCTGTGTGCATCTTGGACAGCCCTGGTCACCCTCCTTCGCCATGAGAGACACCCTGTTTGGAGTCATATACGCTCTGTGAGTGACATACAATTAAGTGAGTTTGAAACTGCCATTTCTTGATACTCGTTTGGTCTAGAGCAATGACCTGTTATATTCCGCATCTGTACATGCTCTCCGTTTGTCTGTCTCCCACTTGCTGTGCATCTTCAGCTCTGATGCTCCCATCCTGCCCAGGCACAAATCATATAATCTAGAGACCATATGTCCTCCTTCTGACACGTCGTACATGGTATCTAATTTATCGTTGGTCCCCATTTCACTCTCCAGGCTGAGCCATTTCTTCTCTATTCTCTTGACCATGCCTAAATATTGCCCTTCATGTATACTATATTCTCTGACCAGGGCCTGGAAAGCTATTATTTTATCTTCTGTCACTAGCGACCCAATTGTGCCTATTCCCTTGTCCTCCCAGTGTCTTCTATATTGCACCTCGTAGTTCACTAATGATCCCCACCAAGCGGACATGCACTGAGCAAGGATCTGAGTCGCCTAAAAGTTTCCAGCTACTCTGCCATATGTCTTTGCCCAGCTGAAAGAGCAGGGATGGTCTCTCTAGAGCAAGCTCCATTATCCAAAATACTTGCCTAAAAATATATTGCTTCAGCAATGGTTAATAGCAAAGTGGCCTGTGAAGTTTTATCTCCAAACCAGTGCACCACATGTTGCAATTGCTCGCAGATAGTAGCACTCAAATTGAGGCACTTTCATCCTTCCCACAGCAAAGTCTCTCTGTAGGGTGCTCAGAGCAAATCTGTTTCTCCCTCCCACACAAAGTCTCTCACCAACGAGTTGAACCTCCGAAAGAAGATTGCGGGTATGTAATTAGGAACGTTGGTAAAATAGTGCAGGAGGCGGGGGAGTATGATTATCTTCAGGAGGGCTGCTCTTCCCGGTACTCCCAAGGGCAGCCTTTTCCAGAACTTCATGGATCCAAATATGTTATCCACAGCCTTTTACGTATTATTCTTGTGTGAGGCTACTGGGTCATGCCACACGTTAATGCCTAGATAGCAGAAGTTAGTTGTCTCCCACCGAAGTCCCAATGGGGGCGGATGCTGTTTGCCAAGTTCTCTGACCCCTGCCAGCGGGAACAGGCAGGACTTCTCCCGGTTCACCCTGATCCCTAATAGCTCAAAAAACTGGTTAATGACATCCAACAAGTGCTGTAAATTGTCATCTGGCCTGTTTATGTACAGCAGCATGTCATCTGTGTACAGGGAGATTAGGTGCACCACTCTGTCTAGCTTTATCCCCGCCTTCTCATACTCTTTCCTAAGGAACACTGCCAGTGGCTCCAATACAGTATCCGTGATAGTGAACAACCCTGCTTGGTGCCCCTCTGTGCCTCACATATGTCAGAGATCTGTCTGCCCGTCTTCAAACGGGCCTCGGATGATGTATAGATCAGCTTTACCCATCTCAAGAAAACCTTGCCAATTCCGAAGTGCACCAGGGCCGCAAACATCTAGTACCAGCGTACCGAGTCAACGTCCTTGACTGCGTCTCATGAGGCCATTGCACTTTCGTCCATCAGATGATTAGTACTGTCTAAGACGTGGTGTAGTTTCCGCAAATTCCATGTGGTGTTCCACCCTGGGACATACCCAGTTTGTTCTGTGTGTACTAGGTCCCCTCTTACTCTCCTCAGTCTGTTTGCTGACACCACCTTCAGGATATTGCAATCTTGATTTACCATTGAGAGGGACCTGTACGATGCGCAGCACTGCAGTGATTTTCCCGGTTTAAGGGTTGGTATGATAGTGGCTTCCCTCAGGCTGCTGGGTAGTACTCCCAGCTCATATGCTTCTGTGTAGATATGCAGCAATCAGGGTGCTAGTATTCCCGCATATGCTTTGTAAAACTCCCCTGGGAGTCCATCTGGTCCCAAGGTTTTAGAAGTCGGGAGCTCTCTTATCACTTCACTTATTTCCTCTAACGTCAGAGGGGCATCCAGCGCGCAGGGACGTCATTTCACCAAAATGCTAGGGGTAGCGGAAGTGACATCACATGACCTTTGACCTCTGATGACATCACAAGGAGTGATGTCATTTGACCTCACCCCAAAATGATATTGTGGGAAATGATGGAACACAGCCTTTCACCCCTTGACAAAACAGGAGGTGGCATCACATAGCATTGTTCCTACGTATGCTATGAAAAATATGGTTACGATATCACTATAATGTGATATACATTTCATACAAGAATGGATCGCCATATGTATCATTAAGATCAGTGTGTACAGGCACATATTACCAAATTACTGTGAATGCAAGCAGACGTCCATGGCCAAATGATAATGATGTGTTATTATATAGCACTTATGCTTAAGTACTTTATATATAGAAAAATATACATACAATATCAGCCAATATGTCCTGATACTCATTTATTGACCTCAGAAGATTGAAAGGCTGAGTTGAGGTGTTTAAGAACAGACTAAATCCGTGACTTACCCCCTGAAGTGTGCCTGAAATAAACCTTTAATGAGACCCGCAATTACTTTTTAATTTTTTAATTTTTTTTTATTAGTGTTAGCTTCAAAAGAAACTTTTTACCAGTTGCAGTTCAAATCCAGTGTTAAAGAAATAGAAAAAAAAATAAGTAAAAGAAAATTCCATAACACTAAAAAACATATGATACAATCATTTCAATCAATTGCTATAAAAAGGTAAAAAGAAGAGGAGAGAAGTGAAGAGGAAGGAGGAAGAGACAGGTAGGAAAGAGAAGGGAAGGACCATATTCAGCCAGAATTAGCAGCTCTTTCAGTCTTGTTATGCAGAAGTAAACTTTATTTCTTACTTCTCTCCATCGAGTTTTTTAAAGATGATTGATACCATCTCTAGCAGGGCAAAAGTTATAGATAGCTTTGAGCCCTGTAGCAATTGTAACCAAACGTCTTTCTTTGTTGAAGTTCGATTATTTACAAAAAATCTCCACAGTAGATTACGTCGAATGTCATTGATGCCCTGGCAACTCATAATGAGATGACAAAGTGTTTCCATTGGGTGACCACAAAGCCGACATTTATAGTCTCTCGTACTTTTCCCTTTTCTCGCTTCAAGAATTTCTTTGGTCGGAAAGATATTGAAGCAAAGTCTTAGAAATTGCTGTCGCAGCTCCGCCAACGGAAACTTACTCAAATACAGAGGAGTTAAGACACGCTTATTCAGAGCAACGCAGTATTTACCATAAGGTTTGGATGACTGCGCCAGCTCAGAGGACTCAATCCAATCATACTCATACAGCCGTTTTTTCACAAGATCTGGATTTTCAATGAGTAGTTTTACAGTAGAGTCTATTGAGTCCAACAAGCACAAGCATTTGGTACTCCATTCAACAAGTAAAGGTTCTTTTTCTGAATTCAGTGCTTGACCCAACAGCCCAAAACCACTATCTAGTGGAGGCAGTAAGCATTTACGATAGAAGGATAGAGTTTTCCAGATGACATAAGTAATGAGAGAAGTCAGTCCAAACTCTTTTCTTATCACAGCCACAGGCATACAGTTAGGGAGGTCAAGTACAGCTCTCCAAAATAGGCCCTCTAGGATTTGCCATATCTTCCAGCTCATCTGAAGAGAGCACCTAGCCCCATAGGTCACAATAGGGACTATCTTCATGGTGTAGAAGCGGAGCAAGGATGTCAGTGTAAATTTACAATATCTGCGTTTGATCAGTCTTGCCTGGGCTGTCAGCATCTTCAATTTGCGCCTCAGCGCTATTTCTCTTGGGGCTTCACTGTAGCTCACATTGATCGGAATACCCAAATAGAGCAATTCTGATGTCTCTCGAATCTGGTCACCATTTATGTGCCAACCCTTGAACTTCATGGAGTTGCGTCTTGTCTTCCCCAAAAAAAGCACCATTGATTTGGTGGCATTTACTCTTAGGTCACTGAAAGATAAAAAAAGTGCTAGGGCATTCAATTGGCACTGGAGCCCGATTGTAGTTTCATCCAGGAGAATTACATCATCTGCATACTACAGTCTATTCATTGGGGAGTCCGCAATACATGGGGTGAAGCATCTGATGTCTGTAAAGGCGTCACCCATGTCGGAGATGTATAATTTAAAGATAGCTGGGGCTAGTCGATACCCTTGCTTGAGGCCAACTCCTGTTTTTACGGGGTTTGACAAGTCACCCTTTTGGTTCAGCTTGATTTGAATACTTGTATTGTTATGAAGGGCCTCCATAGCCTCACGTATGTCAGTAGGGCACCCCCAGTCTTTTAGCTACTGCCAAAGTTTCTCTAGATTTACTGAGTCAAACGCTTGTGACAAGTCCACTGATGCGAGATATACGTTTTTACTGTTCTTTTTTGCCGTTCTCAGTTTCAGGTAGTTTATCAGAAAAAGGTTTCACAATGTTTCAATTTCATTTTCAAGCCCTGCTTGCCAGCCATCCCGATGTTTGAAATCCCAGCTCCAGGCCGTAAGGTGATTCAAAATCTAGGCCGCACAAAATGTTACCAATAACATCCAAGAGGGCGATAGGTCTGTAATTTGCGGCCACAGACCTATCACCCTTTTTGAAGATCGGTACAGTAATAGATTTCGTCCAGGTAGCCGGAATACTGCGTATGTTTTCACCAGTAGAAAGAGTTGGTGTAAAAAAGTTGCCCATTCCTCTGGATATTGTTTAAATGTCAAATTTGTGAGGCCATCAGGGCCCGCAGCTCTGGAATTGCTGGACGATTTAATTAGGGCGATAATATCTTCCCTTTCAGTTTCAAACTCCCAATTTGAGCATGAGTTTTCTACAGCCTTCGTGGCTTGCAAAGTGGGCTTTGAGAAGAGCTTGGAGAAATGGTCCATCCAGTCCTTTGCCGGAATAGGGTTGGAGATGAGACTCTGTTGAGGTCCGTCTAGCATGTTAAAGATTTGCCACATTTCACTCAAGTTTTTAGATGCAACCAATTCCAGCATATGTTCAGCATTCGATTGCAATAGAGATTGCCTATGCTGTTTTAACCAGTTGTTGTACGTGGCCCTCATTTCTTAATAGCCACAAGCAATGCCGGAGAAGGATTTTTCTTCAGCACTCTGCATTTTTTTTAATTTCTTTTTTCTTCTGGCAACCTCATGGTTGAAAGTATATTTATGGTGGAAGCCCTTAGATCTTCCTGAGCCAGATTTTTCGCTAAAGATGGCCAAGGACAACATATAATCTAAATCTTCCAGCCTACCATTATCTCTTCGGTTTTTAAATAATGTTGATACATTTTTCCTCAATAATCTTACTCTGTTCCTTCCAATCTGTACTTCCAGGGCATCCCCATCTGGCGAAGACTTTGTGGTCCTGCCCAATTCAAGTGTTAGTTTCAGCATATTGTGGTCACTCTGTGGAGTTTCCATGATCGTCAAGGCCACTACTCTACAGTGAAGGCTGTCGGAGGCAAGGAAATAGTATAGAATGTGAGAATCGGGCCCTCTCTCCCAGGTTGGATTTGGTGGAATGTCCCCCGGTGTAATGCCATTTAGTAATGAGATATTTCTAAGCTGGAACTCCTTCCTAAATGACAGGCCTCGCTTTTCAACTTCTTGTAAGTTACTCGCATAGTGATTTATAAGAGCGCCACAATTAGCAGGCGGTCCTCTCTCTGTGTTTCGTGCACTTGCTATCTCATCCTCAATGTCTCCCAGGGTCTTTAGTATTTCTGGTCTTAGGCCTCCCATTTTCCCTATCGCCTTTCCCCGCGTGACCACCTTAAATGCGTCCCATACTGTACTCATCTTTGCTATGCTGTCTGTGTTGATATTAAAGTACTCCTCTATCTGGGCCCTCAGGTAGTCATTGAACAACTCATCTTGCAGAGCTTCCGCCCTCAGGCACCATTTGGGTATCCGAGGTCTTGGGGCCACGCGCTGCCATTTTGCTATAAGTGGGGCATGGTCCGATAGTGTTCTGGACTCATATTCTATGTGCATGAAGTCACCTAGTTTTTCTTCTCCAGTGAACATGTAATCTATTTGTGTGAGTAGCCCTGCTCTTCCTCGTGCCTCACTCTCCATAAGTCCACTAATCTCAAGTCTTGCAACAGGCTGCCGAGAGCCTTGACTGGTGGTGCCGGTTTCCTCTATTTAGTGTCTGATCTATCTAATACAGTGTTAAGGGTATACTTGAAGTCTCCTCCCAACACCCATGTCGCCTCTCTATAGATGGTCAACCTTGAGTATAGTGACCTGAAAAATACTGTAGCATCGTGTTTTGGCATGTAGGTGTTTACACCACAGACTTCCCTGCTTTTCGACAGTCCGTGCACAACCAGCATCCTCCCTTGTCATCCTTTCTGAACTCCAGCAGTTGGAAAGGGGCTGTCAGAGCAATCCAGACGAGGACTCCCCTTGCATATGCAGAGAAAGGCGAGCTGTCTGTCTGCTGTCAGGTGTGTTTCTTGCAACAGTGCTATTTGTATATCCTTCCTAGCCAGATAGGTACCTACTCGCGATCTCTTGATGTAGTTATTGAGACCCCTTAAGTTCCAGGTGATTATATTCACTCCCCTTGGCCCTGCCATGGCTGTACACATTCAGGCCATTTGAGTCCCATTGCCCTAATAATCTGCTAAATGGTTCTTTGTGCATCCACGCCCCCCCACTTGGCAATCCCAATCTCTGTTACCTCTCACTAATATGTATTCCTCTCCTAACACCCAATGTTAATGGTTCCACTTATCTGATAACACCAGAGCTGCTTGCACTCCTGACCCTTCCCCTCCCCTATGGACCTCAACCACAACCTTCCCTCCCGCCCCAGCCCTTTGTACTACTGCCCGTCCCTTCCTCTCATCCCCCCACTGCCGCCCATCCCATCCCCTAAACCCCAACTGTGAAAACAACCCAATAACTATCCAACAAACCAAACGACAGCCCAGCAGTATAGTGCCTGCTCAGCAGCCTCTCCCTGCACTGCCTCCCCCCCTTCAGGTAATGTGCAGCAGCTCGACACTTTAAAACTGCCATCTTAAAGTACAACTAGAGTTCATGACAGTTACTTATGCAGTGGCCGTCTGGGCGCTCGTACTGGTCAGGCGACCCAGTTCTGCATGTTCTTGTGTTCTCTTCCCATATTTTACTAGCCTTTGCAGCAGGACTGTGGGGCAAGGAAAAAGGAAAAAACAAAGGATGCACCCCTGCACTACACTAGGGTGTGTTGTTGTCCCTGCTCGGGAGCTACAGTATCCCTTGAACGTCCATCCAGGAGTGAACCTCCAGTGTTTTCAAAAAAGTGTGACCTTCGAGTTATGCAAAATATTCAATTTGGCTGGGTAAATCAACATATAGCGCATGGTTGCTCATGTTAACTGCTCCTTAGTTGGCCCGAGCATTTCTCTGTGCCATTGGACTAGCGCAGTGTAGTCTGGATAGATTGCCAGCTTTGAAGATCCCCTGGTTATAGTTCCTCCTTCTCTGAAGTAGGCTACAATTCTTTCCCTGTCCTTATAGTTCATGATCTTCGGTATTATTGGTCTCAGAGGGGCAGCCGGTAGAGGCTTCCTTGTCAGAGATCTATGTGCTTGCTCGACAGTGAACACCTCCGTCAGTGTGCCCAGGCCCATTTCTTGCAGGAGCATGGTCTCAATGTAAGCCGCGGGGTCGCTGCATGCTGTCCCCTCTGCGTCTTCCGCTCAGTGTTCTAGGATCTTCACTCGGTCAAGTATGCCCACTAGTTGGGTTTGAGTGCTGGCGTTGCTGGTCGTGTTATCCTGCACATTTAGCTCTACAGTGTCAAAGCGGTCTGCCAGTGCACGCACATCTTGGCGTAGTAGACCGACATCTAGTATAACTGCATCAATTTTGTGCTCTAATGTCATCTTCAGCGTGGCTACTGCTGCCAGGATAGGGCCTTCTTCTTGCAGGGTCACCTGCAATGGTGCAGCCATTCCCTCCAGGTTTCCCTGTTGTGCTGCGTTATTTTCTTCTTTGTGCATGTAGGCTTCTATACCAGTCCGTCTGGCCTTCGGCTTGCGACTCTTATCAGGCATCTGAATTCGAAGACTTGGCCAACTAGTATTTGTATTTTTGTATTTTATTTATTTATAAAGTGCACCGGGCCCAAAGGCATACGGGCGCATAGTTTTGAGTACAGGCATAGTTGTAAGAAGGTTACTATAACGAAATATTAACATGATAAATACAGGCAAAGTGATAACTTACAATTGGAATACAGGCATTTACAAAATATATACAGGCATAGTGAACAATTACAGTATAAAGTACAGGGGGGCATTTGCCAGCAGTAAGACCATGGGTCAGTAAGGAAGGAGCAGATAGAGTGATCAATCAAATCAACAAGGTTGGGCAGACAACCAGGCCTTAGCTTGCTTTTTGAATGCATGGATGGATGGTTCTGCGCTGAGGGGGTTAGTTAGTGAGTTCCACAGTTTAGCTGCTAGAACCGGAAAGCTAGACCCTCCTGATCGCTGCAGGTTGAAGGGCGTATCGCGTGCACAGTTGGCCTGTGCACTTCTGAGGGGTCTGTTCGAAGTGAGGTGTGAGTGTCACACCAGCATGTCTCTGATTATGTTCAACTTGCAGGAAGAACTCTCCCCTGTTTTTCTCTTGGTGCTGCGCAGTCCCCTCCTGTGCTTACACCTCGCGGGTGGCTACTTCCTCAGGCTATTTTGCGATCCATCTCGAGGTGGCGTGAGTAGGGTACATCCCTCTGTGGCCTGATTCGACTGGCATGCCTGGTTCGTAAGTGTTGAGCAGTTCCCCCTTTTATCCTCACCACCTCACAGCAAGAGGGGATGCCAGTACTAACCCCACAGCCCAAGTACTTTTGTGTTCTTATCTTGTCCTCAGGGTGTTTTCACTACTCTATAGTGTGCCAAACTGGTACAGCTCACACACCTCACGGACACCTCCAACTGGCCTCACTGAAACTCCCTAGGTCCAATCCAGCCACATAGGCCCAGCACCACGCGTCTCTCCCCTCTTTTACCGTCTCGTAGAACCTGCCGAGCTCCCTCCTCCAACAGTGGTTAGCCAGTGCCCACGCAGTCTCACTGTCCTTGCATGCACCTCTTCCGCCCCAATCCACGTGTGTGTATTGCGTGAATATCCTCAGATGTCACTTGGTGCCACTTGCTTCGTTAGATGTTATTAATGCAGTGTGGTCACTAGCAGGGGAGAACAATCTATCTTTAGAGAACAACCCTGTCAGCACTGTGTTGCCCAGGATGACTCAATCACCTCCAGGCTGTGGGCGCGCCCCAGGCCAGCCAAGGCCAGAGCAAGATCTTCTCTACGTGCCTAGTCCATGAGTCACATAAAAATGCGCTCTGCGCCTGCCCCACATACCCGGGCTCCAGCCACTCACTTGCCAGGTGTTCCAGGCATTCAGGGTGCACCCCGGATTGTTGTACCGGCAGAGCTCGTGCTGCCAGCCTCTGCTCACAGGCCAGCACCGGAGCGAGTGGGCAGGCGCATCTCACTGGATGCCTCCTCTAGCTCTCCCGCACTGTTCCAAGGATTTCTGTTTTGCAGGCTGATTCATGCCCTCTTCACCACCTTCTGGCCCGAATCAACACTCCGGTCGCTTGTCAGAGAAGGGCCATAGAGTCTCCGCTTCACTGGCAGCTTATCGGGACACACCGGCGGTCATTATGGGTGCTTCTCGCGTCAGTCTTCAACCGCCCCATTCTCCTGTGTGTGATGAGTTTCGAAGTTGCCCTGCATACAGCGCCGGTCCACACAGAATCGTACCCTGTTTTCTTGCAAATTCTTCAGAAATCAGGCTAGGACAAGTAACGATGTAGCAGGATCATGGGGAGCTGCACGGATAGCTAGCCTCACTGCACGGCTGCTAGCACACCCCCTTTTTGGAACATTCTTAAGTGGCAGTTGGCGTGTCGAAGTTTAATTTGTTGATAGGGTTATATGTTGAGTTTTTTTAACTAACTGGTTGATAGATGTGTCACTGTTTAAAAGCAGGCAATGAGGGAGTGTTGCAAACATAACAGTAAAAATGGTAAAAGAGTTGCCTTGTGCATGAGCAATCTGGGTTTATTAATGATTAATGTCCTGGAAAGGGGACTGCAAAGGAAGATCTCGGAGAGATATGAAGGTCAATGGAATATAGTCCTTATTGTATGCTAGAGAAAAGTATTTGGGACAGAAAATTGTTTCTATGCTTATTTTTCTGTAGTATAAAATTGTCCATTATTACATTAGCACAGTAGAAAATGCTAATGGGAACGTTGCAGAATCTTATTCAGTCTAACTACTTTACTGAAAAATGTAAAGTAGATGGAGTCTATAAGCTTATTTTTTACGTCTTTTGTTTAACTGTGAAAGGTGGTTCCTAAAGGAACCTTTTTTGGTGTTTTTTTATTTTGACTTTTCTTTTTTTTAGCAGGAGGGGCCAGGTTGTGATGGAAATGAGGGAATGGGTATCAACCACAGATATGGAGGGGTAGGTAGACAGGGGAAGATGTTGAGCATGCGTTAAATCTAAGGTAGGGCGCAGTGTTTCTCATGCTCCTTGATTACAGCCTAGAAAGCACTTCAAAACTGCTCCCCTCTGCAGAGTGGTGTGTTGCAGTACATACAGAGTACTGTTGTCTTGGAAAGATATGAATCAACAGCCTCTTTTATGGCTTGCAAGGTAGCTGTTGGGATTTTGTGCCCCAAAGGAGTAGCCTGTGCGGTGACAGTGTAGGTTGAGGAAGATGAGGTAGATGAAGACAGCCTACTACTTCCTGAGAAAGGAACAGCCTTTCTCAGAGCATCCCGGTGGTTGGATTTGGTGTGGCGGCACATGGAGGTGATCTGGTAGGAGTATTGCCCAGGTTGTCCGCGACTGTTGCACTCAGTGCATTGGACTTTGGTAGGCTTAGCCTTTGGTACACCCTCAACGGTGGTAAAGAACCGCCATACCCATGATTCTCTTTGGGTGATGCAGGTAGGCATTTCTTCTATGTCATCTTCCTGGTCCTCTTGATTCTTTTTTGCTTGATTGCACTTTTTCCATTGTCAAGGCCCTCCAGATGGTGGTTGTGGTGGTGGTGCTGGTGGTGCTGGCTCGTGGGAAGGAGGAATGGCCATACCATTTTTGAAGTTAAATAGCAGTTGTGGTAACATTCTTCCAAGTATGTATTGTCCTGGATTGCAGATGTAAAATCAGTAAGAATAGGTCTAGGAGCTGGACTAGGGTACATTTTCATCTTGAAGCTTCCTAGATCAGCTAAAAATGTTGTTTCAAACTGTTTGCTAAGCACAGACTTGTTCGTGAAGCACAGACACATTCGCAAAACACATCATCACTCCGCACATATTTGCATGGTTACGTGACACCGTCCGGAAAGTCCACGATGATGTCAGACATTTACAAACGTTGTCGAACAAAAAAAGGTGTAAAAAGTTAAAGAAAGTTAATTCAAGTGTTAAAAGGGTTGCTAGAAGGTGATGAATGGTACAGTTTTAAGGTAAGACTTTCTAGATCAGCCGAAAATACTGCTATATTGGGGGTAAGTATAATATTAGAAAGTTGTAGCTAATGAGGGTGCACTGGTAAAAACCCATGATATTCAGTGAAAAAACATTGTTAAAGGACCTTATGGTTAAGTTGTAATAATAAAAAGGTAGAAAGTAAAAGTGAAAACCCCAAGAAATGTGCCAGTTATGGTAAGCTAAGCAAGCATAATTTGCGCCACCACCGTGAACTGCTACGACTAACACCCAGAATATCAAAGATTACATCATGCAATAGGGACGTCAAGCCACCTTCAGACAGCCATTGAACAGTGTGACCATTTCTTGGACCTCACCACTGCCTTAGTCTCTGAGCCCTGCTTTGCACACTGTGCCACCCATTTGAGTCTTGTGAGCCTAGCTGCTTCAAACTTATTCATGCATTGGGTGAGCCTAGTCAACCCACCCTGACAACTTTGAGGGTTCTACATCAACATATCCGCTTTCCCAGAAGGAGCTGCCCATTGAGATTTTGAGCCTCCCACTCAAAGATAGTGGTGCAATGCCATACAAAAGCTAGTCATAGAGCTGTATTTTCAAACACACACACCTGAGTAACTGGATAATTCTGAGGCAACTCAAAGCCATCAAAATGCCACTGGTACCCATGGACAATGCACTGAAGACTGGCTTGATGCTGTTGAGCTACAAACAAAAAGAGTAAGATAGAGAATGTGTGGCATAGGTGTAATTTCCTTGCACACTACGTAGCTTGATACCCAGTGCATTAAGTGGCACTACAAATCGAGCCGGGGCTCATTGAGGGGGCGTGGCCTAACAACGGGGGTCTTGATGGCCCGTTAGGCCACGCCCCCTCGACGAGCCCCGGCTCAATGGGCTACTGGCACCCCTGCCAGGCAGCCTTTTGTAGCGATTAGCACCCTCTCCCCTATGGGGGAGAGGTTGCTGATCTCAGCATTTATTTTGTATAGCCTTGCCTGGCAGGGGACAGTGCCTCGCCTATTCAGCCTTAATGGTGGTGCTGCCCCTCGCCAGCTGGGGAGAGGCAGCATCACCATTAAGGCTGAAAGGGTGAGGCCACTGGAAGCAGAAGCCTTTTTCTTAAAGACTGAAACTCCCGCGAATCCGCGGGAGCTTCAGTATTTAGAAAGCAAGGCCTCTGCTTCCAGCGGCCTCACGTTTTCTCCATAATGGTGGCGCCGGCCCACGGGCATCACTTGATTAAAGGGATGCCGCGCAGGTGCGGCGCCACCATTATGGCTCAAAAGCATTTTTTTCTGAAGCCTGAAGCTCTCGCACACGTACGAGAGCTTCAGGCTGTAGAAAAAAATGCCTTTTCGTGTAGTGGCCGGGGCTGCCAGGGGATATTAGTGGGCCCCAGCAGGGCCCCGCCTCAAAACAAAATTTCGGAGCCTGCCGGGGCCCAGCCCTGGCAGGCCCTGGCCCACTGAAAGCCCTGTTGATACCCGTGCCTTAGCTTGGGCCCTGCAGATTGGTTAAGTGCCCATTCCTTATCTTGGCCATGGACATTTTGAAAATGTATTTTTTTCTTTTTTTAAATTAATTGCCACAGATGTATTTAGGGAACATAAAAACAGAGAGCACTGTCATACATTATGTAGATGACTCCTTAGTATGCAGTGCATCATAGGATCAGTCAGGAATGACTCAGTGACCCTCTTAACTTTGTTAGCTGACAAGGACTACAAAGTAGACAAGGACAAACTGCAGTATTGTCAGCAGGAGGTGCTCTATTTACAAACGATAATATCACAAGAGAGGAGGAGACTAACAGTAGAGCGAGTCGCAGCAGTGCAAAACACACCGCAGCCCGCTTCTGTTAACAGATGCAACAATTCTTTGACTATTCTTCATACACTAAGCCACATTTACAGGGACTAAAAGAAGCACACAAATTGCAAGTACCTATAGCATGGGCACAAGAAATGACTGAATCCTTCATTGCACTCAAAAAGGCAATTAGCAACTCCAGACTACAAGAAGGAGTTATTTTTGTTCTCTCACTCAAGTTTTAATGGCCGTGCTCACACTGCAGACATCTCTGGGACACAAACCATTGGCTTACTACAGTATTCTCCAGCACCCTGTATTACAAGGGCATTTTCCATGTGAGCAAGCTCTTGCGGTAGCAGCCTTTGCTATTCAGAAATCTGCAGCAATCACAATGGGCTGTTCTGTGACACTTAATGTGAAACATGCACTTTTTGCCATTCTGGAATGGTTCAAACCTACCTTCACGATGCAGCGTGCATGGGGTTATGAAGTGATTCTCTTGAACTGCTCTATCCACATTGTACAATGCCACATAGTGAATCCAGTACACTCCATTGCAGAGACTGCCCAAGACGGTGATGAGGTACATGATTGTGTCGCACACAAGGGGACAAATAACGCTTTTGCATGTTCCAAGAAAGATCCCTTAGAGGGTGGGGAGGTATATTTTTTTAATGGTTCCTCAATAATTGACAAGAACACTGGACAGGGACACACGGGAGCTGCAGTGGTGCAGGCTGAAGAGGTTGAGTTTGAGGTCATAGCAAAGATGAGATTACTGTCCCACTATTCCACACAAGTGGCAGAACTAGTTGCAATGATAACTGAGTTGGAATGGCATTAGGTGCAGCAGTAACCCGCTGAGTAATTGCCCAATGATTAACAGCACGGTATTGCCCAATGGCAGGTGGAACACTTTGCCACTCAATTACCCTCTTTAGTGGTCACTCAACAGTGGGATTATGTACAATAATTGTTAGATTCATTAAAGGTTTAGTCTCAATTTCACAATGCAGACAAAAACGTACATACAACATTTAGAGTAGAATAAGCATACATTACAGCCTATGTACTTACAGTAATAGCATGTTTTTTCCCCTGCCGTTATCTCCGTTACGGTCATCCCAAGACATTCCATATCGGTGTCCTCAATCACTTGACAAAATCCTTGTGCCTAAAAGCTTGTGTACAGTGTAGAAATGTTTCACCATAGCACATAAAGTGGCCCTTGATTTTGTTGTGACACAATTAATGCTTTGTTCTAATTTGTCTAGCTTTCCTATCTCCCTGGCATGCTGTTCAGGATGTTTATTTGCATTTATGAGGTAATGAGTGGCCAGAGTACGGGATGCTATGTGAGTGCGCTGCCTGCCCTGCACTACTCTAAATACTTTAATACAAAGTTATGAACCCTCCCAATGGTATGTATTTTGTCAAGCTCTGAAGCCTGAAGGCTTGACATGTGGCAAACTTTGCACCAGACCTGCAGATGAACTGGCCTGCTGTTAAATCTCAGTTACTAGTTTAATGGTATCCACTAGAGAGTGTAATTTGCTTTCTGACTTTGAGAAAATTCAGACATGTAATTTCTCATTTTATTATAACCAGTAAGATAGCTGTAGCCGGTACGATAGCTCAGTGGGTTGAATGTTTGCTGCTGCGATGTGTGTGTGTGATCTGCAGGTTGCAGTTTTGAATCCCGGCAAAGGCCAGCTCTGCCTTTCATCCTTCTGTGGTCAATAAATGAGTACCAAACATAGGTCGCGTGATATTGTATGTATATTTGTTCTATATAAAGCGCTTAAGAGTAAGTGATATATAATAACACATTATTGTCATTTGGCCTTGGAGGTCTTCTTGCATTCTTAGTCAAGTGGTAAGATGGGCCTATACACAATGATATTAATGATACATAATTTTGTATGATATTTATATCACATTACAGCGATATTGTACACACATTTTCATAGTGTACTTAGGAGCAATGCTATGTGATGCCATTCCTGTTTTGTAAAAGGGTGAAAGGTTGTGTTCCATTGCTTCCCATGACATCACTTTGGGGTGGGGTCAAATGACATAAATTTCTGTGATGTCATCAGAGGTCAATGGTCATGTGATGTCACTTCCACTACCCCTGGCATTTTGGTGAAATGACATCTTTGGTCAGTGCATGTAGTCTCTGTCGCCTATCTGAGCTGTTCTGAAGCTGTTGGACAGAACGTCAATGCAGTAGCGCCTGCGGTCTGCCAAAAAGATGCAATTAGTGAGCACCCAAGAAAACCCTGTTATTTTCTAGATTTCGCATCAGTGTTCCACTTTGGAACGTTAAGAGGTTTGGCATCCTCCGACGCGATTGGCATGCAGATTACTGCAATCCCTCTTACCCCCTTTAAGGTCACATGCATTTAGTGCTTCAATGCTAGCAGAACAAGTAGTATGAGCTGGCACTTATCTGAATGCAGCGCGGAGCCTACAGAGGTTGTCACAGGTGGGAACACTGCCCCGCGATGACTGTGCCTGCAGAGAGAGTCTCAGATGCGTCCACTCGGGAGATATCTCGAGCATGAACAAGTGTTCAGTGTGCGTGCATGCACAAAGCCGTGGGTGTTGTCTGTGGCATTTTCCTGGGAGTTAGATTCTGTGAGCCTGGTGCTAGGGTTCCTGGGCAATGTAGCCTTCCCTAGATCCTGGATCCTTTTGTAGGAATGCTGTGGTTTGCTGGGCTCATGTGTGTGGCCTTTTAGAAGGACAGGTGTGACACCTGCCATTCATTTGTCCCACAACCGTGCCTGCTGCCCTCTGTACCTTGCCCTTCTTCATGACAGGCAGACACCAATGGATCAGCTTCACAGACGTCTGCAGGTCCAGAGGCCACACCCCCAGCTAGGAACACAAAGAGCAGGGAAGGGGATACAAAGGGAGTACCAGTACTTTGACTATACTCTGTTTGACATGGCTTTGTTCCAGTGTACAGAGATGTTGCACACTCCCCACATATGACAAGCAATATTTTTCAATATCAGTATTTTTAATTCAAAGCAATGCAATCTTCTATATTAACTACCTATGAGTTTATTATGCCATTAACATGTCTAGAACACAATTGATCATAATACATACAGTTTTCCCAAGATTGCAGTGCAAACCCTCTTCCAGCATTTAGTGCTGATTGTTTATCTCTGTTTCCTCTCCATAGGATATAGATAAAGGGACATTATGTGTTTGCTGCCTCAATGTGCTTAGGCCTCCAATAATGGCATTTCTATCAGTTAACCATGAGATCCACTGGGGTCTGGACCTTAGATGCTCCCAGTGATACATAATTATAATCTTTAGAGAAGTGACTGAAACCCCTAAGCTCTCGAGCTTTTGTTCATTTCTGTTTATGAGTTTATGAAGCTTAATATGAAAAATGTCCTAATACAAAAAGGAAATTTTTTATCACCGTTCCATCCACCTCATACCTAACTGTATGGTGATCCAGAGGCCACCAGGGAGAAGTGTGACACACAAAAGAGAGGCGTGCATGGGCCGAAACACAGTAGCACATCAGGTGGAGGCAGAGGGAAAAGAGGACGTCCAGGGTGTAGAATTACTGAAAATGTTGAAGGGAATTGGATAAATAAAGATAGCGACCTTGAGGGTGTCATAAACTGCATAATATACTTGTAATTTGAACATTTCTCAATCCAAGACAGCCACATCTGCCTGGAACATCCCTATTGAATTTGACAGAGATGCATTTGACATATGTGCATTAAAAAATGATTGACTTTGTTGCATTATCTTTTCCAGCACAATTGGAAATATAGTGAACATTATTGAACCTTTCAGATTTCATGACATGGTTAAACTGTGTTAACTCGAAGTCAGAAAATGTGATGTGTGTTCAAACTACAATGTTTTCTATGTAAAAGGCACAGATAGAGATGTACTGTGCCAAGGGTTTGTTTCTAACTGGTAAATGATGAAAAACAATGGTGTGTGCTCTGTTACAAGGAATACATGTAGCCATTGCATCTGTTGTTCTATTGCTTCATCATGAAAATATAGTAAAGGGAGCAACAATTAAAAACAGATAAACTATTTGTTAAACGTGAAAATTGTATTTTGCAAAGGCTCCTTGCACGCTGTAATGTGAATGCATTTATAGTCTCACACTTAGCATGGCTTTGTAAGATGTGAAATAGTATTAAATGATTCTTACTTTAAACAATCCATGAAACTGGAAAACTAGGAAATCTGCCATATTGGAAAGTCACATTGTTCAATGACAAAATGCCTATTTATGCACTAGAAGTTAAAAGAAGAAGAAGATGCTGATAGGTTGTAATGATGATAGGGGTTTTTACATGTCCAAATCTGAAGATCCTAATGTAAACAAAAGACAGATGTACATGTTAATACTAATCAAAACATAGTATGTTACAACGCTTTATTGTGATAAGTTGACACACCTGAAAATGACTGTTATAGGAAACGCTATTGTTCTCTTCTCCTTAGCAAGGTCAGCCACTAATAATGCTAAAATGTGAAACACTGATATTTAACTTTCTTGTTCAAACACAAGCATGCTAGTCATATATATATATATATATATATATATATATATATATATATATATATATATGAATCGGACAGTGTAAACTTGGCTTCATTTCAATGTAAAGACACACGATAGTGAGTTGCAACTGGTTCCACAATTGATACTCCTCTATTAGTATTGCATTGGCCAACAGGGAGATGGGGGTGAAACAAACTAAGCTTAAGGGACTAATCCATATTAATACAGCTGTTTCCGACAGCCAGCATCGAGAAAAGAGGCCAGAGGCTTCATCACTACAGATGCAAGCCTTGGAGGACTTCAGCTGTCCCCGCACATGTTTGGTTGAATGTTGGTCATGGTGCGGTAAAGCTACAGACAGGGTCATAAGGAGGGTATAAAAATGTCCCTTCTCCATTCACACCTCCTACCTCTCCTGCCCCCTCCAACTATCTCAAAACAGAGATCTAAAGTACACCAAATTTAGAAGACAGATTACTTTGGTCATCAGTGATTTCAGAGCATAAAACAATAATATCATTATCTGATATTTATTCAGAAACTGATTACACACCTCTTGTAAATTAATATTCAGACACTGATCACACACCTCTTGTAAATTAACAACATTACAGGAATGCTCTACAAAACAAAACACAGATGTATCCTCACAAAGTCCTTAAAAGTGACTGAAAATACTTTCACAGAAGCAGGTTGCGGTTCCTAAACCTCAACTGCCGTCATTTTTACCAGTGACATTACTAGTGCAATCTAAATCCCCAGCAGCCATTAACACCGGCATATTTAAATATTTGCTTTTTACATTTGTTGTGTGAAGGTACCCATCCGATATTCTAATTAATCATTACATTGCTCAAGTTGAGCAGGTCAGCATTTATATTTCTAATCGTTCTGTTACTTTTACTGTGACTAATTAAGGGAGATTTTGTGGCAATACCACTTTGCAGGTCTTGGACCAAAATCACAACATGTTTATCTTGCCTGGTAAAGGCCCTCCCCTTAGATAGTTTCCAAAGTTGTTAATGTTGATTTTTATTTTACTTTCACATTTGGTTTGGTTTTCCTTGTCAAAACATTTTCTCCATTATTTTATATTTCAATTTCCTGAAAGGGTGGCAGAGTGAGAAGGAATGTCATGCTTCCATCACTCTCTTTCTTAGTTTTACAATTAAACATTTTGTAAAGTGTTTTTAATGAACATTTTGGTAACTTAATAATAATAATAATAATAATAATAATAATAATAATAATAATAATAATAATAATAATAATAATAATAATAACAATAATAATAATAATTAGTTTTTATTTATACAGCTCTTTAATCTAAAGTGAGTGATGACAGAGAATTGAGCAGCTAATTCTGTTTTGTTATTTCTTTTATGGCTTCTTTGGTGAAAGGTCCCCGGTCACCCCTATCCATTCTGGACGATACATTTGATCAGACGGGTAGGTTTGGGTTTTTGATCCAGGCAGTGAAAAGTTAGCGAGGTAGACAGTTTCTCCTCCTGCTAGAAAACTCGACCAGATGCCAAAGGTGCCAACGGTCATGATGGAGTGGTTACAGTGCGCTAGGAGAGCAAAGTCCTTCTGTGGAGATGATTCAATGCCATCCCCAGAAAAGTAGACATCCCCATTGGAGGCATTAATATTCTCCTTGCACCACTGCATGTCATTGCTTACCACCACAAAGACAGGCTCATGGTACTTTTTCCTAAAGTAGCCAATGGCTTTGTCCATATAAGCTTTATCTGCTATCACTCCTCTCCAACGTCTAGTTATGTGCGCGGCAATGTCTCCCCTGCGAACATGAACCCCGATAAACGTGACATTTTTCCGAGAGCTTTTTACCTTGAACAGATAGTCCTGAGCCTCTTTCCTGATGAATTCATGGAAGGTGAATTCTTTACGGATTTCATCTCTGAAGTCATCATAGTATTTGTATGAAAAAGGATAGCCCCCAAATTTGATATATTTTCCTTCAATTTGTTTGTGCTGGTCATGCATCGACATGTCCAGTGGATAGTTAATCCAATGGATATTCTGAGCCACCTGATTAGGCAGAAGTGGCAGAGTAATCTTGAAGAGAGGAGCAAGAAAGTCAAACATTTTTGGAAGTATGTAAGCTTGATGCCCATTTAGCTTGGCCAAAGCATACAAACTGGCATAATCACACATTTGGTTGCCTAACCGACCTCCTGAATCCAATGTCCATATTCCATCAGCAATCCCTTTCATTGCGGGCTGTACAGAAGAGGCTGGTGCCTTGTCAGAGTTGGAACAGGTTAAGCATGCAGTTGTCTGCTGTCTGGTATAATAATAGATTATGCATAGTCTATACACCACACTAACACTGAGTATAATACAAAAGGTGGCAAGGATCCTCATTTTTGTACAGTTAGACATGCAATGTCCATATCCCATCTTCATCAGGTGACCTGGAACAAGAAAGAAGAAGGGATTGTGACTAAATGACTTCTGACCCGCGGGAGTTCAAGTATGGGTAGTGGCTAAACCGTCTACTCAGCCTATACACTTCTATAAAACAACAGTGAACCCAATCATAAAGGTGAAACAGGCACAGATAAGAGATATAGCTTCTTCACTTTATGTCGTATTGTGGGCAAAGGATAGGCTACACTATTAAGGGAATTACAAATGTGAAATGGTAGCAATCCAAACAGCAATAGTACAACAGCTCAAAATAAAGGAATGTCCAGTAAAGGTTCTCTAAAAATATAAACTTTAAACACACTAATGCACAACTGACAAGTCAAAACACTATCAAAAACCCATACCTTTAAAGGAAGACAGAAGCTTTAAAGGAAGGCAGAACAATGCAGAATGTAAAGATACAAGCGCGGAGGATACTCAGCAAGAAGGAAATGATATGTGTCATTGTGAAAAAGGTGCAAAAAGGATGGCTTATGAGTCTCTGAGGTCAAGGCAGAGGCCTTCAAACAGTACCTTGTCTGTTTGATAGATGGCACCGAACCAGGCTTCTTATCATTAAGCGAGTGGGTTGAACCAGGTTAGGATGTGGTAAGTCGTGTAAGTCCAACCGAGGAGGAGGCATCTAGTCGTTTGAAGTGGTAGCTCAGAGCAGTTCCAAGGTGGAATTCAAGCAATGCAGTTTGGAGGGCTCACCAGGGTCAGTTTGAGGCTCAGGCCAGTTTGAGTGGTTACTGCTGGCTGGATTCGGTGAGTGACACTCCATCAATTTGTGTTGCGATCTGGTGAAGGTTCGAAGCTGTGATCTTGATGGTCCGATGTTCGGTTATACGAGGCAGCGATTCAATGTCGAACCGGTTCGAGGCATTGATAACCATGGGTTTGGATCGATGTATGGTTATATGCTTTCAGTAGTTTGAATTGAAGTCCACAGATGAATGAGAAATTCGAGCCGAACAGGTGCAGCATCGGCTTGGTACACTGCAGGATCAAGCTGGTTCAAAGGTGCAATAAGCAGCAGTTTGAAATTCAAAAGAGTTCCAAAAGTAGCACTGGTGGGCCCAGTTGTTCTGAATATTTCCTGAAGCAATTTGACAGCAGAAAACAGGGATCCAGTTTTTTTGGCTCTCTTGTTGTTGCGAGTCCCAATCCAGAGGCTCAGGGACAATATATAGTCCTTATTCTCGTTGTTCTAACAGGGGTAGGCTGGCCAATATTTGCAGGGGTACTTCCCTGTGAGTGAGCTCTTGTGTACTGGTGCAGCTGGCAGAGAGACAGGCCTTGCCCCAGCAGCAGGTCACCCTCAATGTGCCCTGATAGTGGTAAGGGAGCAGAGACTGGAACACTCAATCTTCGCCTCACTTGTGGAGGGATCTGGAAAGAGGGCCACATGAATTCTTCCTTGATGCCTGTACCATTGAGAGGTGAATCAAGACGGGGTAGTAGATCCCTTCTTGTATGGGTAAAATCCCACAGGGGATTGGGCAAAGGCAAGTCTACTTTAAGTAGTCCAACCCCTTTCCTTGTGACGAGTGGTCTATGCCTTCTTTCATGATACCCAAAGTGCTTTGTGCTAAAGGAAGTGGAGGGGACAGGAAGGAAGGAGAGGCACAGAGAGAAACAAAGCTGAGCTCAAACTGACTGCACTGCCATACGATCAAAGGCCCTTTGGTATGCAACACCCTTGTATCAGACTACTAATTCTGTCCAGGGCATGCCCTTTTATTTCTGTTTGCCTGGACAGCTCCTGCTGAGTGGCTGTCCTGCTGGAGACAGGTGTTACCCAAACTCACGAAGGATCAATAGAGAAGCATAGCTTTTCAGTTTCCTATCCTGCTGGCTGGCAGAGACAAGTTGTCTGACAAGAATACACAGCCCTTCCACAGCCGAGCTGTGCTCACAGTGTTGAAATGTACATGATTAAAATCAAATGTGTCTTTAATAATTATTTGAATTACCAGCCACCCCAAACTCAGCTATGGCTTATGTGTAAGGATAAAACTGCCACCAGAATCATCATTTCTCATAATTAGGTTGTTTTGGAACAGGTGTGCAGATTTAGATGCAGCCTCCGCACTGCAGTGAGTTGGCTGTCAGAGCAGCTTTCAAAAGGGCACTTTTGACTTGTGAACCTGCTCTGTGCTACTAGAGAACAGGGGTTGCAGATAAGGGAACTGATAGAGCAGGGCACGTATGCCACTGTACTTTTGACATGGGGCTTAATGAAAAGGTGATTTGGTTAGCTGACCACTCCTTCTGAGATTGAATGGCTGCATCATTTAAATAATTAATGAAAATCAAAAAAGCAAGGGCTTCTACATCCTTGCCAGGTGGCATTTTCTCACAGAGCTGTTGGTTCAAGGCATACCAACCCTTTTGATACATATGATCATCATTAAATTCAGAAGCCGGCACAGTTAAGGAATGGTCAAGATCACTGGTGCTATCACAATAAATTCTAAAATGATAATATTGTGAGCGCATATGGGATCAGTACCAGCGCAAACACAGTGCAGATGTATCTGTGTTGATACTAATGCCATTTGCGCATGCACCAAATGCATTTGTGAATTCACAAAATACAATTTCACTTGTAAAATGTAACATACCACCCCAAATGTTTTAAAAGTTTGACCCTTTTTATCATTACGTATTCCTTGATCTTGTTGGTTCGTTGGAAATTTGGTAGAAGAAAACCCAATTTTTGAAAATGCTTATTTCATTCCTGCATGGCACTATGTTTGAAAGATGAACATTTCTGTACGGCATTCCAATGTCTAGACTAATAATTCCAGTCTCTCGTCTTGTGCTCCATTTCATGTGATGGGTAAGCTGAAAACCCCATTCGAGTGGGGATTCTGAAAGGTCAAACCAGAATGTTCATTTCTAAATTGCATTAGTGTGAAATTGAAAAGATCTGTGAATTCCCTCACCTTACTACTGACAAAGTTTGCTGTCACGTTCTGCATACATAGACATAGCATCACTTTTGCAGCTGATTGTACAGAGTGACAACATTCAGCTTTATATCATGCGGTAAGAAGAGGAAGCAGAAGCATCTGATGTCTCCCACAGTTTGGATAAGCTCACCGGCCTCAACTACAGCTCTGAGCTCAAACAAGGCTGATGAAATAGTTTGAATTATTTTATGACATATTCTCTGTGCTACAAGATGGTGATTGTCAGACAGACCCGCATAGAAGACTCGCTCTATATAGACCTGTGATACAGCCTGCTTCATAATCAGATTTAGCTGGAGGCCCTGGCAATGGATGAAGTGTACATTTGGAAATGCATCCCTGATCTTTTTTGGGACTCCACCAGACACTCCACCCATCGTTTTGATAGCATTATAACTTGGGTAACTCTCGTGTGAATCATATGTTATTCTACTGTTTTCCTTTTGGCACTATCTTGTTCCCTTGTTCCATATACAAATAAAGTAGTTAGTGCCTTGTAAAAAAGCTGATTGTAAACCTACAGCCTTCTTTGCATTTGCCAGTCACCAGATTGCTACGTCTCCAAAACTAGTTTTGAACGCAGTCTCACAGAGCCGAGCAGGGAGAGATTTGGATAATTGATCCACTTTCTGCCCTGCATAAGATTTATAGCAGTGTTCACGTGCAGCCGGCAAACCTTCATGGAACAAAAAAGGCACTGATGGCTCACTACTCACTGCTCACTGCCCAGACTGCCATGACGGTGCTTCCTCAGACTTCGCTGTGGCTTCAACTTGGAGCAGAGTTTATGAAAGGGGACACAGGAGGGATCAATCTGCAGCTCTTCCTCCCTGCAATGTTACTCCAGAGCCTAGAGCGACTGTCCCCAGCTGCCATAACTGTGTTACCTTGCCCTTCGCCTCGGCTTTGCCATAGAGCAGAGTATTTGAATGGGGAAACATCTGGGATCGATCTGGGGCTCCTTCTGCTTGTGACGTTCCTCCCAGAGCCTATAGTGGCTGCCCCCAGCTATCACAAGTGTGCTTCCTCATGCTTTGGCGTGGCTTGGCCACAGAGCAGAGCTTTTGAATGGCGACACAAGAGGAATCAATCTGGGGCTGCTCCTGCTTGTGATGTTCCCCCCAGAGCTTACAGTGGTTGCACCCCAGCTGCCTCGACTGTGCCTCCTCACTCTTCGTACTTTCAATCCTAGGAGTGGTTATAGCAGTAACGCTTCAACAGTATTTATCTTAGAAAAGTACAATAGGTTAGCGATTCAGGTGCCATTAGAACACCTAACCTACGAACTGAATATTTTTGATTGTGCACACAGAAAGTAAGAACTGAGGCAGCCATCCCCATTTTGACACAACTATCCTGCTACTCTAGTGCAGCGTGCTGTCTCTCTCCCTCTTAAGGAGTAGCTGGTTTTCCCACTATTGCCTGATGTTTTACTCCTTTAGAGTAAAATTAAACTAAATCATAAATGTCAAGGTTTGATGGCATTGACAGCACATCAATCATCAGAGATGTTACCAAACCACAGTCCTGGATTTGGAATTTTACAAATCACGCACACATGGTGATTACCTTGTTTGTGAACTATTCGAATTTTGTCAGACTGTTGTATTCTGTTTTTTAAAATATACATCCTCTACACTTAGGTCACTTTCACTGACAACCAGGATTACAATAAACAGGATATGTGATGCATTGGACACGTGCTTAAATCACCCATGACTACCAGGGCCTACTTTTGACCTAACTACAGACATAGGTGGGCGGTAAGGGGTTAGTGGCACCAGTAAGGATGCCAGTGCCGGTAACCCCTTACCACCCTATTCCGATTTTACCTAACGGGACCCGCTGAAAACATTTGGTCAGACCAGACGTCCTTAGCGGGTCCCGTTAGGGGACCAGGGAGCAAATAACGGGCCCGCTATTTGCGGGCCCGTTATTAGCGCCTTCCCCATTCCCATTGAGCCCTATGGGGGCTCGAATGGGAATGGGGAATGGTATTCGGCATGGGAACTTACCAGGTTCGCATAGGTCGGAATGTCCCGGTAAGTCCCCATTCCGTCTACCCGGACCCGAGTTTAGAGGCAGCCATGGTGCTGATAGCATCATGGCTGCCTCCAAACTCGGAATGACCACCATACTCTCTTTCTTTTTTTTTTTTTTTACAAAGGACCACTTAAGCATTACCATTACCTGTTATGTCTTACCTTGATCCAATTTTCTCAAGGATGTCAAGTTATCCACATGTAAACAGAACTTCACTCAAGTGCATTACTCTGTGGAACTGAATACAGAAGGACATTTATTTTTTATTTTACAAAGGGGAAGAATACTTCAAACAAAGATAAGGAACAGAAGGCATACTGGCAGTCAGAGGCCTTCGGATGATTTTGCGCAATACAAAAAACAATATAGATAGAAAGATAGATAGATAGATAGATAGATAGATAGACAGACAGACAGACAGACAGACAGACAGACAGACAGACAGACAGACAGATAGATAGATAGATAGATAGATAGATAGATAGATAGATACATAGATAGATAGATAGATAGATTGCTAGGTGCTATACCTATAGAGGAATTCCCAAAGATTGAGTTAAGTCACATACATATAGTAGGACTCAAAATCAATTGCTGGTCGCAGCTGTTGTTAAGGCTAATAGGCTCCTCTAGGCTACAATCAGTTACTTGGAGCCATTTAGACCTCTGGTACTTAGTTCCCTTGAAGAGGACATTAGGAAAGTAGGCCATGTCAATGCCTTGCTGGTAACTGGAGGGATAGCCCAACTACGGCAGAACAATGGGCTGGTGATACTTGGTTAACAAAGGGGGTCTGTTCTGACGTGTAACGTGTTTTTGGGGGGGCTACTTATTGATTGTAGTAGGCCTAGGTAATTTCTATTGTGTCCAAGAAAATACAAAAACACTTTAAATGTGAGGATGTACAAAAAGGAGTTCAGAAAAAAATAGATATCAATCTGACAGCTTTTAAATGTATTTTGGTGCTGGATGCATTTAGTAGTCATGCATCAGTAGTATTAATAAAGAGGTTTTTGTGGAGAAAACAAACAGAAATGCAAAAAATTAATTCACAAATACTGAGTGTGCAGGGAGGTTAATTCACAGTCTTAGCCTTGCCCTCACACGATTGTTATGACAAGATAAATTGCAGAAATGCAAAGATAAAACATGATAGTGCTTTAAAGAACACTGTGTAACCACCACCTCTAGTGACAAGTGATTAACATGTATTCAATACAAGACAACCAAAACAGAAGCAGTAAATGAGGAAACTCTTGGTTGTCTGTAGCCAGGCTGGAGGGTAACCTAACGTGGTCGACGTCTAGATATAGATCAAAAAGATGTTGGGGCCAGGAGAAGTATGTAAATGTTGGTCCTTAAGACGTTTCGGCTAAGTGCCTTCATCCTGGGCCTGGAGCAGGTCTCCCTAGGATAGAGATATGGGGACACTAACGGGGACACTATTAGTGTCTGAATTAAGAGTTAAAAACTGGTTTTTAAAAACACAAGACATAATCTATTCCAAGAATATGGCACACCACTATAAAATCAGGGGCAGGGGAGACAGGAGACTGACCTTAGGGGCTGCAATGCTGCATGAATCTGGAGATTGCTTGTGGCACCAGAGTAGCGTGAGGTGCAGGATAAAGTAGGCTTCTAAGCGCTAACAGCAGGCTGAGAAAGGCTGCAGGATTCAAAAACACATACAGTTCTAGGTAAATTTTCAGTTGCTGGTAGTCAAAACTGGAGTTTGGTGACTTAAGTGCATAAAAGTAGCAAGCGCTCACCTTGCTAGGTAACTTCTGTGTGGAAAGTCACAGGAGAGGCATGGGATGCCGGTAGATTGGCAAATGGCCGCGCTTGTATCTTTCCGTATGGAATGATGGCTGGGTGAAGCCAAAAACGGTTTCTAATCTGTAGCTGTTAAGAAAACGAGATATGTGCACCCGTTTTGTTAGATAGTGTAAATAAGGTCTGCAATATAATGCAAAGGTTATGGGTTCTGATTACCTGGAATTCGTGTCCCGAGCTTAATGCAGGCTGGCGAGTGGAGTCGCGAGCTTAATGCAGGCTGGCGAGTGGAGTCGCGTGTGTAACTTGCGACTGGAGCGCCACGTACACACAAGGAAAATCCCCAAAGAAAAAAGCTGAGCTGTGCACGGCTGTGCTGGATGCGCATGCGCGCCGGGGGTAGTGTTTGTTCTACTGACCGACGTGTGCGCATGTCCGTGCCCGAGTTTCTGCATCGTTTCTATGCGATCCTGCCATTCTTGGATGCTAGTCACTTGAACGTGCGCATTGGGAAATGGAGTGCCCAGTTCTTGGTGAACATGGAGTGGAAAAGCTCATGTATATGCCCTGTGACTTGTGTAGGCTGTATGGAAGTTTGGAGGTCAGATGTATTTAGCAACTCATATTTGAGGGGGCAATATACACAATCAATGTAATGCTGTATTTAGAGAACAAGTAATTGGGTGCTCCCCACTTGAATGGGAGTATATTTGTAGGGGCCGTGTTGGAAGACATGCGGCTCCTACAAGGTAGCAAATTGAGCGTAAATAAAATGCAGTTTTTCAACTACCCCCAGTGGGGACAACGCAACCAGAGGAGGAGAACCAACCGAAGGTTCTAACTGAAATACCAATTTTCAACTTATCAGGATATGTGCTTTCCAAAGAAGAAACTTCCATCCACACCAAAGGACCATCGTTTGTACCTACAGAACATACAGACTGGTTCAAACTGGATACTGAATTATCCAATCTCTTCAGAAGTATCAGAAGGAAAGTGTACTTCAGGGATAAAGACCTCCGTCCAGAACAAGATGACACAGGACTAAGAATTAAATCCACATTCAACCCAATGGAAAACGAGGTACCCAGTTCCTTGCTTACTTTTGAAAAATGCATAACAAAAGAAATAAGAAAACTCCAAACCAATCCTCAACAGATAAGACAGAACTTGCCCACTGGTGAACACAAGGCCTTAACAACCTTAGCAGAAAACAAGAATTTGATCATAAAAACAGCTGGTAAAGGTGGTGGAATTGTGATTCAGAATATCATGCAATACAAAGGAATGGTGATGCAATTATTAAATGAAGAATGCAACTACAAAAAACTAAGGAAAGACCCCTCAGTTGCTATAAAACACAAAATCCAGGAAACAACTAGATTTGCACTAGAGCAAGAGTGGATCACAGAGCGGGAGGACATTTTCCTGAATACTTCTGAAAACAGAACACCGGCTTTCTATGCTCTTCCTAAACTCCACAAAGACAGCCTAAACCCTCCAGGTAGACCGATTTTGTCAGGTTGTGGTTCAATTCTTGAACCAATCTGCAAATTCATAGACCATTTCCTGAAGCCCTTTAGCCAGCAAACACCTACCTACCTAAGAGATACCATGTCAACTATCTCCAAATTTGAAGGACGCCAATTCAACAGCGAACAGGAAATCCTAGTCACCATGGACGTAGTTAGCCTCTACACCAACATCCCACAAGAAGCAGCGGTAGAGTGCATTCGACATCATTTAACTCACTTCATGACCCAGAAAAGAGTTCCCACCAACTTTATAGTGGAACTGCTTGAAATTGCGTTAACCAACAACTTCTTCACATTTGATGACGAATATTATCTGCAAACTAGTGGAACAGCAATGGGAGCAGCATTTGCCCCGAGTTTGGCAATAATATTTATGGCTGAATTTGAAAAGCAACATGTCATTGACACATCCTACCCTTTCCAAGATAAAATCTCCTCGTGGTATAGATATATCGATGATGTCATCTTGATATGGAATGGGAATGGAAACAGCCTTACCTCATTTTTGGAGTGGATCAACACTCAGACCCAAGAGATAAAATTCAACATGCAAAACAGCAACATTGCCATTAATTTTTTGGACCTCACCATCTTAGTCAAGAATGGCAAAATGCAATGTGATCTTTTCACAAACGAGACTGAGAGAAATACCCTACTTCACTACAATAGCCATCACCCAAGAAATCTAAGGGATAACCTTCCATATGGCCAATTCTTGAGACTGAGGCGCAACTGTACAGAGATGGATACATTTCAAGAACATGCCATAAAACTACAAAGTAAGCTACAAGAAAGAGGGTACCCCAGAAAACTCGTCAGGCGGACCATAAAAAGAGACAAATACACGCCCAGAGAAAGCCTGCTAACACCTAGATTGAAAAATCCGGATCAAGAGAATACTCTCACATTTGTCTCCACTTTTGGCCCTGACACAACCAAATTAAAAGGAATATTGAAAACATTTTGGCCCCTGGTACAATTAAGCCTGCCAGAAGAAAAAACACCAAGAATGGCGCTCAAAAGATCCAAGAATCTGAAGGACATGCTATCACATGCCAGACTAGAGAAGAAGTCTCAAAGATCCATGATCTGGAACAGGCGGAAAATAAGGGGACACCACCCCTGTGGCACTTGTACAGTCTGCCGCTTCACCAGGAAAGTGTCTTCATTTAGAATAGGTGAAAAAGACTGGCAACTCAGACAGTTCACAAATTGCAAAACAGCTAATGTAATTTACATTATTGAATGACCTTGTGGTCTTCGCTACGTGGGGCAAACAACTCGTCAAATCCACAAAAGGATAGGTGAACACAGATCCCGAATCCGATGTAAATCTGCCAATGCCCCAATGGTACAACATTTCATCGAAAATCATCATGGACCAGACGATATCCTGTGGTGGGTAGCAGATTCAGTACCAAATACAAGTAAGGCTACTAACTCACTCAACCATAAAGAGGCGTGGTGGATTTTTAAACTTAAAAGCACTACCAACGGCCTAAATGAGATAGACCCCACGCGCTTCTGCAGATAATCATACATCTAGGAGTCTTATTCTCCACCTCCTGAGAAACCCTTTACTTCTCCTGTCTTTTGTAGACACCACCAAATATGGCATTTAACTAGATCCTTATCTATTCTTCTCACCCCACAAGGTCCCATCGTATTTAATTTTATTTATGCTCAATTTGCTACCTAGTAGGAGCCGCATGTCTTCCAACACGGCCCCTACAACTATACTCCCATTCAAGTGGGGAGCACCCAATTACTTGTTCTCTAAATACAGCATTACATTGATTGTATATATTGCCCCCTCAAATATGAGTTGCTAAATACATCTGACCTCCAAACTTCCATACAGCCTACACAAGTCACAGGGCATATACATGAGCTTTTCCACTCCATGTTCACCAAGAACTGGGCACTCCATTTCCCAATGCGCACGTTCAAGTGACTAGCATCCCACAATGGGAGGCTCGCATAGAAACGATGCAGGAACTCGGGCACGGACATGCGCACACGCCGGTCAGTAGAACAAACACTACCCCCGGCGCGCATGCGCATCCAGCACAGCCGTGCACAGCTCTGCTTTTTTCTTTGGGGATTTTCCTTGTGTGTACGTGGCGCTCCAGTCGCAAGTTACACACGCGACTCCACTCGCCAGCCTGGATTAAGCTCGCGACTCCACTCGCCAGCCTGCATTAAGCTCGGGACACGAATTCCAGCTAATCAGAACCCATAACCTTTGCATTATATTGCAGACCTTATTTACACTATCTAACAAAACGGGTACACATATCTCGTTTTCTTAACAGCTACAGATTAGAAATCGTTTTTGGCTTCACCCAGCCATCATTCCATACGGGTCTGAAATCTTGCGGCCATTTGCCAATCTACCGGCATCCCATGCCTCTCCTGTGACTTTCCACACAGAAGTTACCTAGCAAGGTGAGCGCTTGCTACTTTTATGCACTTAAGTCACCAAACTCCAGTTTTGACTACCAGCAACTGAAAATTTACCTAGAACTGTATGTGTTTTTGAATCCTGCAGCCTTTCTCAGCCTGCTGTTAGCGCTTAGAAGCCTACTTTATCCTGCACCTCACGCTACTCTGGTGCCACAAGCAATCTCCAGATTCATGCAGCATTGCAGCCCCTAAGGTCAGTCTCCTGTCTCCCCTGCCCCTGATTTTATAGTGGTGTGCCATATTCTTGGAATAGATTATGTCTTGTGTTTTTAAAAAACAGTTTTTAACTCTTAATTCAGACACTAATATTGTCCCCATATCTCTATCCTAGGGAGACCTGCTCCAGGCCCAAGATGAAGGCACTTAGCCGAAACGTCTTAAGGACCAACATTTACATACTTCTCCTGGTCCCAACATCTTTTTGATCTATATCTAGACGTCGACCACATGTTAGGTTACCCTCCAGCCCGGCTACAGACAACCAAGAGTTTCCTCATTTACTGCTTCTGTTTTGGTTGTCTTGTATTGGATACACGTTAATCACTTGTCACTAGAGGTGGTGGTTACACAGTGTTCTTTAAAGCACTATCATGTTTTATCTTTGCATTTCTGCAATTTATCTTGTCATAACAATCGTGAGAGGGCAAGGCTAAGACTGTGAATTAACCTCCCTGCACACTCAGTATTTGTGAATGAATTTTTTGCATTTCTGTTTGTTTTCTCCACAAAAACCTCTTTATTAATACTACTGATGCATGACTACTAAATGCATCCAGCACCAAAATAAATTTAAAAGCTGTCAGATTGATATCTATTTTTGTCTGAACTCCTTCTTGTACATCCTCACATTTAAAGTGTTTTTGTATTTTCTTGGACACAATAGAAATTACCTAGGCCTACTACAATCAATAAGTAGCCCCCCCAAAAAAACGTTGCACGTCAGAACAGACCCCCTTTGTTAACCACATGTCAATGCCTTGATCTAGAGGTTTTATACAAGTATGAGCCTGTGTCTGTAATCATCAAATAACTCAACTCGGCCAAGAAAAAGCTGCACACCCTTATGGATAACCAGCCCAACTCCATGCTTGCAGTTTTTTTAGTGGGAAGCACACTAGTCAGATAATACTGGCACATGCTCCATCACCTGAAATAATAATTGCTTCTTTTAGGGTCTTGAGATTACACTTAACGATCAAGGCAGCAGAATCTCTTCTGCACACAGAGCAGTTCTCAAAAGGAATAAGGAAATAAATGATTGCAGCATGACCGAATTACTGCAGCTCATCAGGAATTCCAGTCCTAACATTCCATTACTGCACGGCACCTGGAGTCCTTTCCTTTACTGGATGCTGCACCAGTGGCGCTGCATCCAATGACAGGTCCTCACCTCATTTCCCACATCACGACTCTTACCTAAACTTCTTGCTCCACTGATCCACCCGTTGACCCTTCCTTTTGCCTAGACTTTCCTTTTTATATGAATGACTGCACTCTTGACTCTTCTGTCCTTGGCAGGACCTTGCTCCCTCCCATAATTGGTGGCTCCACTAGCCAGCAGCCCTTTCCTTTATTGCACACACACACACACACTCATCCCTGCAGCATGCAGATCAACTCTCTGCACTATCACCCTCGTTGATCACAGGGTACAACCCGGTCTCTCTACAGCAGGCACATTAAGGTAGCACACTGACATTCACATAGGTAATAGTAAAGGAAAGCAGGTGTCATGTGTCTGGAAGGAACATGGTTTAGGGCATGAATTTCACATTGCACCTGTGGAAATGAGGACTCAAGGGAACGCGTCTATGTGACAAGTGAACATCTATGTTTTCTCTTCTAATGCATAGCAATAAACTACATGGAAACTAACTGTGGAACTGGTGGAGAGGAATTACAATAAACCTTGCAGTGTTGGCAAACTACTGCTCCCTTTTCTCACCTAACACTGCTCCTTCATCATTCACACTCATTTCATAAAACCTGCAGAGCCATGATGTTCAGGACACCACCCATGTGGAGTACTGAACATCACGGCTTGTAGCTCCTATCCTTAAGAATACAAGTAATGCCCTTGTAATCTCATCTATCATTTTGAATGTCAGACTACAGTTGTCAGAAAGCAAAGTGATGCGAGAGCAATAGACAGGAGTGAGTGGCCAGTTTACATCCATCAACAATGGATCGCTGTAGACTCTCCAAGTTTTAAAGACTAAACAACACTCCAAAGGACCCTGAGATAGGCGCCTGCCTGGCCAGATTTTTAGACATTGGTTGTGCAGTTATGCAGCTTGCTACCTGCCTGCTGTTATGCATGATGAAATTAACCTGCAGTGCCACAGAACACATATATAATAGACAGCATGCTTTATTTCTTTGATCAATCCACATCTTGTCTAGGCTTGCTTACTGGCTGTATGTACAAGCATTGGCTTTGTGAATGTGTGCAGAGGTGGGTCTGAGAGGTAAAGCTGGGTTCAAAAGAAAGACTGACAAGGCCTATAGGGAACTCCAGTCCAGCACAGCCAATCGCTGACCGGGTGCTAACAGCTAAATTGCCTAGAAATGCTGTGCAATACAGGGTTTTATGATCCTATAGCCCTCCTTAAGCACCCTCCCTTCCGTCAGGCTCAGAGAACACAAGTCAGGTATGCGAGCTCATAAAATCCTGTATTTCCCACAGGCTCAGGCTATATTGATTAAATAATACCCTTTCATTCTAACAACTGCTTAAAGAAAAAGGATAGACTTGACCCTGTCTTAATTTAAACATATGCATATTGTCTCTTCTGCTCACAGTTCTTAAATCAGCCAATGGGTGTAATGCTTTACTTAAGAAATTTCAAGAAACTTTCTATATTCGAAAAATAATTTTTGTTTCCCTAAAAGATCTCTAAAAATAGTTCTCAAATTATGTTCCATAAATCCAGGCATTTGTATTGCATGCCTTTTGTTTTCATGTAATTATTGCAAATGAAGGACTACATGTCCCAAAATTCTCTGCAAACTACATTATGGGCATAATTCACAGAACGTTTTTCAATGGGTGTTTGCTATTTTAAAATGCTTCTGTGAATTAGGCCCTATGTATGGTTGTATTTCTTTCAGACTTGCATTCAACACAGGAGAGCATGTGTGATTGTCACCTTCTTGGAGTCATTGTTTGGCAAGTACATTGGTACTAGGTACAATTCTAAAATTTAACAATTTTCCATAGCCCAAGCACAGGGTCCTGCACTTGCAATGCTGGCAGGTACTGTGTTGCAGAAGAAGCGGTACTCAAGTCATTCATGAAGTTACTGACTTCAGTCAAAGGGAACATACACTGTTGGGTGCGACACTCCATCTTATTTGAATCAAGACACCCTAGAACCAGGGGTATTTGTGGACAACCCCAGCTTGTGCCACCGCCCACTGGGCTGCCTTTTTTAAAGCAAGTCCTATAAATCTTGCCACCCTTTCCTGTAACATATCAATAAATTATAATGGGATAGATCATTTCTCGTTGTCCAAGTAAGACTGTATGCTGTTGTGGGGTGCAAATATAGCCCTAGAGTGACAAAGAATGAGAGGCCAAGCTAGGCCCCTATTGTGAGAGTGAAGCTGGATAATGTTAAATACCATTGAAATATAAAATCCAGTACAAAACCGTGATTTCCGACATAAGGTATAGTGAAATAAAAATAAATGGGCCTATTTCAACTATACTGAAATGGGCAGGTGCCCAAGTGAAAGGGAATCTACCTGAGAGCTTAAAACTGCTGGATATGCCCAATGAATGGGAAAAGACATGTGTGGATGGAAATGCTGTTTTCCTAAAATATGAAAAGTTACAATTTCAACTTAAAGAGACAGATAGCAGCATGTGACATTGACTTCTATACAGCACAAGATGGTGATTCAGAAATAAAAAGTTAAGCCAAGCTTTTTGCATTTGTTCATAATAAAAAGACTTGTTTTCATCTTATAAAATGACAGCATTTAAAGGGAAAGGCCTATTTCATTTTGTGTGAAAATGAACACTGGTTGTTATGGAACTGTGGCCTATGTGTGAATAATTTCAAAAGTGAATTTATATCTGTAAAAACAGTATTTAAAGAAAGATTGTTTTGTGAACAATAGGCCCAGATGCAATACTAAATGTTACATGTAAGCACACCTTGTCAATTTAAAAGCTGTATTTTCAGAGGTATTGATGCAGCTTGTGCCTTTCCACTGAAATGAAACCACAACCGTAAGAACGTTGGCTGAAAAAACAGGCCTGGGTTTCAGTTAAATGCAAAAGAAATATATTGAATTAGATTTTAAGTTTATGAGCCAGCAGAAATTACATTTAAGGTCAGGTCTCCCCATTAACTGTGCATTAGTGGCCAACAGAAATGACTTTTTTAGGGCTGACTCAACCTCAAGAAATGTCTTTCAGAGCAACTAATGGATCTTGAAACATTGTGTAGGAACAGACCCTCCTGAGAAACAGATGTTCATGTCAGGTCATGGAATAGAAATGAAACTTAAAAAAAAGGTGGGGGCTACATATGAAACTATTACCTTCCAGCTGATGCACTACCATAAATTAACCGTGGGCCAAATTGTCTTTAATTAAAAGGGAATTGTGTATCCCAGAGAGGTCATCCCGTACTCATATTAAAGGGGATAAGAAGCCTGTTGCTACCATGTAAATATGAATTATGTGTGATTTATAAAATGTGAGTTATGAACAAAATTATGATTTTGTCCTTATAATTCTGAGGAAATGGAAAAGTGATGTGGTGATAGATTGTGAAATTAAGGTTTGAATCTTGACGGGTCAGAGTTTTACTATTTCAGCTCAGGAGCAAATAAAAAAAACAGTAGCTCGTCCCAGATAGCACTAGTTTAAGATTAGTATTTTCCAACTTGCCATCAAATATAGAACTCAAAAATATATATGTGCCTACAGTTATGTGAAAAATTAAGATAGCTGCCATGTTGTGAGATTTTAAGAACACCAAAAAGGTAAACCAAACTGGCATTCAGGGATAATGAATCTTTCTCCTCCATCAGCCTCCATCATCCACACCTCCCAAGTCCTTGTCCTGTCAGCAGGCTGTCGGCGGAATAGGTGGGGGCAAAGAGAGCTAGCCAATCTGTATTGTGGGAATTTTTATAATATGTGAGTGTTATCAGCCCTATAAGAGATCAGTTTTCAATCTGAGAGGGCCTTGACTTTTTCCACCCTATTCCTGGAGGTAGTCTACTTCGGGACTCTTTTGAGGAACAACTAGCAGAAAGGCAAGGAGAGCTACCAAGGCCATCAGGGTAAACCTTGCCAGGAGAATAGCTGTTTACCTGGAAATGCCTTAAAACTTGTATAGGAGACAGAGACTGGGAAATCTGGACGCTAGTTTGTCCTGCCATTTGAGGAGCCAAAGGATGACTGGGTGCTGGGGACTATCACTGATCAAAGCCTTTCACCAGATCTGTGCTGTCCCCAGAAGAGCCCTGCTGGTTCCCTGCATGCCCCATAACCAAGGTCCCCCATGTAAGTAGATTAATCCAACAAAGGTGTGGAGGGGAATCTGCTAGCCTTAATCTCCATCTCGCAAAGCGTGTAGAGGGTGGAACTGGGTAGACCCTTGGCACATTTTATTAAGTATAACTAAAATTAATTCCCCATAAAAAAACACCCTATCCCTTTAAATACAATTGTGTTAGTTTAGTTTATTTTCTTATATAGCACACCTCACCCAAAGGTAACTGGGTGCTTACTGAGACAGAGAAGTAAAGTTACATACACCAAATACAAACACCACCAGGCGGGGAAGGGTTACAGTTCACCTTTTTACAGAAATGGATACTGGAGGTGTGTTACAGATCCCCTTAAAGGCAGAGTCAATGAGCAGGAGATCAGAACAAGGGCAGGGGCAAATTATTATTGTTTACAATTACACATATATTTATATAGATTTTGAACATTAGCAAAATTATTAACAACCCATCAAAGGAACCTCACGTCAGGGAGTATGTGGTTATCAGGAAGGATATGACATGGTTAGAAGTCATTTGGACTGAGGAGACAGGCTTTGATGTTGGCTCTAAAAGTCCACAAAGCGGGGAATGCTCTGATGTCAGGAGGGAGGGCGTTCCATCGTTTGGCTGCTAGCACTGGGAAACTGGCCCCTCCTGATGTTATTAGTTTGAATTTGGGGATTGTAAACTGGTTGAGGTAGTTGGATCTGGTGGGCCTGTTGGTCTGGTGTCCTGTGAATTTAGCTGTCAGGTACGCAGAAGCTGTATTGGCTAGGCACTTATGAGTGATGACCAGTGTGCAGAGAGTAATTCTGTTCCAGGTGAGTAGCCATTGAGCTTCTCTTCTGAGGGAGGAGATATGGCTCAATCGTGGGATATTGAGGGCTAATCTAAGGGCATTATTTTACAACACTTGGAGTTTGTTCAAGTTTTGTACAGAGGTCCCGATGAATAGTGTGTTGCAATAGTCGAGCTTGGAGCGAATGAGAGCTCTTGCTAGTGTGATACAGCTGGTGGTAGATAAGAAGGGTTTACAGACGTTGATCAGTTTGTTAGTATAGGCTGTGGTGGAGGCTAAAGAGTTAACTTGTCTATTTAGCGTCAACGTGGAGTCAAGGTAAATACCCGATGTTTTGACTTCCCACGAGACTTTAATGATATTCCTGTGAATGTTAAATGACTCATAGCGGGAGACTAATTTGTTTAAACAAGTTTGAGAACCAATGATAAGTAGCTCTGTTATATCTTTGTTTAAACAAAGGCTATGAGTGGCCATCCAAGGTTGGATCTCTAGATAAATCTTGTTAATCAGTTTGGTGTCTTGAGAGTGACATCCAGTGAGTGTGACGAGGATCTGGGCATCGTCTGCATAGTTGGTATACGTGACACCCAGATTATTGAGGCAGTCAAATAGGAGTTTGGTGAAAATATTGCAGAGTGTGGGCAACACACAAGAGCCTGGGGCACACCACAGGTAATGGGCACTGGTGGTGCTGAAGCTGTTGGTGAAAAGACCCTGGTGGTTCTACTGGAGAGAAAGGATTTGATCCAGCTGCCGCGTTCAGTGAGAAGGCGGCAACTGATGTTAGGTGTTGAGTGAGGATTTCATGATCTACCAAGTCAAATGCAGCTCATAGATCCAAGAGCAGGAGAATGGCAATCTTTCCTCTGTCTTTAAGCTCATCAATCTGAATCTTGAGATCTAGCAGTGCCGTCTCTGTACCATGTCTGGGTCCAAATCCGGATTGACGAAGGCCTAATAGGTTGTTGTCTTCAAAGTGTTTTTGCATTTGTAAATGGGCTGCGTGGTCCAGGATCTTAAGAAGAAATGGGACCGATGTGATGGGCCTATAATTTGTGGGCGAATTGGGGTCTAGATTAGGCTTTTTTTAATAGGGGCATGACCCATGCTTCCTTGAGATTGTTGGGTACTGCACAGTTTTTGAATGAGCCATTTATCAGAGTAGTGACAAATGGGGCTAATTTTCTTGCATTGTCCTTGATGACTGCAGCGGGGCATATGTCACCCTGACAGTTAGTTGGTTTAATTCCTGGGATAATATTTTCCACATCTTTAATGGAGACTTGAGAGAATTGGAAGGGAGCTCACAGTGGAATCTTATGCTTAGAGTATTGAATGAATGTGAGTTAGGGGGTAAATTGTTCTTTTTGGTGTTGATTTTGGATTGTTGGAGAGCTCTTTTGTCTGAGAGGGCCTTTTGGACGTTCGCACACAAGGTCTAATTTTTAGAACAGTCGTTGATGATAGGGGCAATGGATTCTAGTTCTCTCAGGGTGGTGAAAAGTTCCTTAGTGCTAGATTTAGCATTCTGGAGTCTTTCATTATAGATTTCCTTCTTTGTCCTGGTGATGTTTATTTGTAAGCATTGGCAATAGTCATGTATTTTTCCTTATTTGCGGGAACGTTTTTTTTTCTCCAGGACTCTGCTGATCTTTTTTAATTCCGGAGTACTTTCAGTTCTGGAGTAAATCATTTCTTTAAGTGGGAGGAGGGTTTAGCTTTTTGAAGTTTGAGCGGTGCAATCTGGTCAATTGCTTGCTTCATAGGTGTGTCAAAGGTGTCTACTAGTTCTGAAAGGTTTGTATCAACGTTCAGAGGAGTATTAGTGATAGGAAGGAGCATGGGGAGGAGTATGTCCGGTGTAATGTTGCGCTTATTCCTTGCTAGGGTGGGAGGGATTGTAGTAGTCTTGGATTCGGAGGGAACTTTTCCCTGGATGGAAAAGGTGATACAGTGGTGGTCTGACCATGCACAGGGTTCATTGTTGAGGATGCAGGATTTGAGCCAATTTGAAAGAAGTTGTTCTCTAGTGCGGTGGCATTGGTGTCTTTGGAATCGTGGATGCCTAGATTCATATCTCATAGGAGGATGATCAGAGAACCGGGCTTGGTATTTTGGGGGAGGATGGTTGAAAAGCCTTCCGCGAATGACGAGATGGGGCCAGGTGGGCAATATATGAGATGCATGAGTTTGGTGCTTGAGTGGGATAGGGATAGTTTGACTGAGAGCAACTATGCAGAGGGGAAGTGGGTGCTGGTAAATTCTCTGAGTCCTAGGTGGGATTTGGCGATGAATGCTACGCCACCTCCTTTGCCTGAGGTCCTGTCTGCCCTAATAATGGTATAGTTGTTCAGAAGTGCTAGTGCTAGAGATGGACCTGATGCTAGTTTCAGAGATAGCAAGAAAATCCAATTGGCTGGCGATAATGAGGTCAGCAATATCGGAGGATTGGGCTACTAGAGAGCAGGCATTAATCAGGGCTCCTTTGATGTCAGGTGTGACAATAGAGGTGTGTTTTATAACCTTTGGATAGATTTGCATCTGGAATAGGAGTAGTATTGGGATCTGATGGGCAGTGTAGTTTCTGGAGAGTGTTTGGAGGGGGTTAAAGCGGGACCCTAGTCTGGAATTTCGTGCGATGAGTGGACATGGGACAAGTGATGTGGGTGTGGTGGAGAAACGGTGGATCCATTCATCAGGGGTGAGGTGGCTGCAGGTATCCAGGAGGGGGAGACCCATGGCAGGGGTGATGTAAGGCAGATGTGTGGCTGCAATGCTGAGGAGAGTTAAAGGAAGGAGCATAAGCGTGAGAGCTACAAGATGGGGTCTGGCCATTCGGACGTGCAGGTCTGTGGTAGAGGAGGTGACAAATGTTATGCTGCGGTTCACAGAGGCAATGGCAAGCGAATGCCAGGATACTGGAGTACAGGTGGGTGCGGTTAGGATGCTAGTCAGTGGGGTATCATGTGCCATAGATACAGAATTGGGCAGTAGAGTTGGGCAAAAAATGCTAATCATACACAATATTTGCATACTAGGTAGAAGCACATTTAGTAATAGCAAAAGGTATCACATGAATAAGTACGGTAATGGGCAGCAGTCAATGCTAATATCACGCACACAGTATGAGCACAAACAGTAATAACCCAGAAAATGTGATCAGGCAAAGGGTAATGGGCAATAGGTACCAGGCGATGGAGAACCTGAATTGTTAAAAATTGACTGAATTACTAGGTACTGTTTTCATATATGGTGTAACAAGTAAATTGCGGGGCAACAATGTTTAACCATAAGGCATTTCAGTTGCAAGCAAAATGTACTCACATTAGAAGCAACTAATGTCTTTGGTGATACCCAGGTGGACTCTGGAGCGAAGTGGAGGCATGGGAAGCAGGATGGTATACGTGGGGCAGAGTTTGGTGTGCTGGTCCCTGACAGTCCTGGACAGGCACAGTCAGGCATAGGCCTTGTTCTGGAGGCCTTCGTCTGGTGAGGCCGGCTTCCGCCTCCGGTTTTGGGCGATTGGCTAGGAAGCCGTAGCTCTGTAGGTTGCTAGGCAACCAATATAAACACATTGGGCTTCGGATTTGCAGCGGCCATTTTAGGCTGCAGGATAGTACCGCTTGGCAAAACTAAGGGCAATGAATGGGAGCAAACACAGGAGATAAGGTGGTGGGTCTGTTACAGCTACAGATGCGGCCTGTAAAAGGCATGGCAGCTATTAAATCTCCTACTCAAACATGGATCCTATTTCTCTTGTATGAGTGGTGCAAAACGAAATTTACCATTTATTCCCATTTATTCTCATACCAGAATCCTCAAAGCCTTGCATTTCACTTATTGTGTGTTGAAACACAATTTTTCCCAGAGAGTTAATTCTCAAAACTTGCCTTTCAAACAAAAAAGCCAAAATGATTTTCCCATTGCACTCCCATTTCCTGTACCTTCTTTGCCCCCAAAGGATAGCTCAGGATCAATGCGCTCACCTTGAATGCAAGGTGACGCAGAGCAACACAGGTTCAATCCTGGGTCCACGCTTAGAAACCTCTGGGTATTATGTGTGTTATAAATAACCAATTACAATTCAGACCCGTACTCTGGGTTCCAAGGCAGTGTATAGATAAAACAGTGTTGATTTTAAGTTGTCGTTGTGAGTGGAAACTAAGCAGAAACAGGGTTGAGATTATTGACCTAGCATAGAGAGTATATAAGGTTGCAGAATACATTTCAGAATGAGGACCATCGAAATCAATATGGCCAGCAAGAACCTCCAATCCAAATTAAATATTAAAGGTGAATGGGTAGAATAAGAACATGAAATGTGGCAAACCAGAATGATGCAGGAGGTTACCCCTGCAAATGTTGACATGTGTCAGGAAAAATAGTAAGTTACACCAGGCCCTGGCAGACTTTTACATGAAACAAACCAGCAAAGATGAGCAAATTAAAATAGCTCAGCTCACAGCATACATGTATTTCCATATGCTGATCATGTAGGAAAGACACCAAAATAGTGTGACCTCTGTTCAAAACCAGGCTGAGCTTTTGAATCAAGCACAGAAAGAGCTGAAACAATTAGAAGCGGAAGCGCAAAAGAGCCAAAATTTAGAGTGATTGAACAGCTAAAAGACGAGTTAACAACACAATGGCAAGAAAATGCAGAGCGTGAAACTCAATTTTCTGCACTTCAAGGCGAGTATAAAGAATGTGTTGAAAATCTGAGCACAAGTCAACACAAATTAAATGAGCAGGTTGTTCATAATAGAGCCTGCTTAGAAGAAATATTCACATTTCAATCACAGATAAAACAACTGAAAGCTGAAAACCACCAGTTAATTATCAAAGAGTTTGACTCTCAAGGTGAATTTGATCAGATGCTACAAGATCTGAACACCTTGAAACAGCAGAGAAAGCAGTTGAGGGAAGAAAATAACACAATAAGTCAACAGAATATTGCCCTGTTTCCGGAAGTGCATCAGTTAAGGATGGATGTGGAGAAAAGCGAGTCATGTTCTCAGGAACTTACTGACAGTAGTTTACAAAATGCACAATTAATGGAGCATGTGAGGCAAGCAAAGATTGAGCTTGAGTAGGCAAAACAGGCCAAAATTGCACAAGGGTAGGAGATTAGTCTTCTGAAAAAGAAACGCTCTGAATATGTGCAGATAATGCACGCCTCACAGAAGGAAAATGAGTTCCTTTGTGAAGAGAACAAGGGACTAAGAGACTGATAAATGGCAAAAAGTAAAGTGCTAGAAGCCACACAAGCACCGGTGTCAGAATTGAAAACTCAGGCCTCTGCATACCACCAAGAGATAGGGACTGAGAAAAACAAATGTGAGAGGTTGGAAAGTGAAATAGCCAAATTTGGTGAACACCAGGGGTTCATCAACACATATTTTCATGTGCTCCCAAAGCACATAATGACCCAACTTGTAAGGGATTTCCACGATCCATGAACGTAGGACCATGGATTGGGTGATTGAACAGGCCACCAGGATCTATGAGGCCCGTAAACCCTCTTAAAATAGGAATAACCCAGAAAAACCCAAACCATCAAACACACCTGCCACTGCAAAGGTAGCAGAGGAGAAGAATACTCCCACATTGGACTTAGAGACGGGGGCCTAAAAATTCTCCTCCCACCAATAAGCAGAACGAGAGGCAGATGAGACCCTCTGATCCAAACCAATCAGTTTGTAGCCAGGCAAGATACCATACCAATGCTCCATCTGACCCGGCCACGTACATCAGTCCAAGATACACAGGTAACTGACCCATCCTGGGGTATGTCTACACTCCTGCCGCACAGAAAGGGGGGCCCAACCAGGTAAGTAGCACCCAAGGGAACTTCCCTCCAAACTTCTGGCAAAACCTCCATCCAAACATTCCTCAGGAGGGAAGTAGTACTCCACCCCCAACCTAAGCTTCTTTCCCAGATACCCTTCAAAACCTAATTTCCAGAATAACCCTGCTCTCTCTCCCAGCTTTCAGGATAATAGATTCCCACACCCGGGAGAAAGGGAGACCTAGGATGGAAGATTATCAGGGAAACGTCCAATACCCAAGCTACTTCGGGAGAAGGGACAGCTACACTTTCCATGAGCAGCAAAGGTATGAATCAAGACCTCCCTACTTACCAGAAATAATGTCAAAACTGGAGCAACAAGTCCAACAATTAACACAAGACCTGGGTTGCATGTTGATGGCTCAGCAGAACCCTTGACTGGAAACTGCTGCCCAGAATGATTCAACACCTGGGTCTGATACCCCGGGGGAGCAATGACGGGAAGAAAATTCCAACAACCAACAGGTTCCAGCAGAGGGGACCCTGGTGAAAGGGAGATGCAAAGCCCTAGCGAAGCTTCCTTTCCCACTGGAACAAAACCCCGGGAAAGCTCTGAGCCTGAACATGAATCTTCTTCCCCTGAAAAACTGGAACCTAAAGAACAGAAGGTAAGTAGGAGAAATCAAAAACCAAAGTCAACCCAGAGAAGAATCCCAGGATGATTGAGGGAAGAAAATCTTCTCTTTCAGGGAAGGAGGGTTCCCTCCCAAGGTAAAATGGGTCCCAACAGCCCCTTATTTTGATGGGGTAAGTATGGAAACTGACCCAGAGCAAGAAGCTCTTAAGCCCAAACAATGTCACCCAGAGGACCCAGAAATCACAGAGGTATCCTCCCCACATACAGATTTGGGGAACTGTCTCCACAAAAAGGGGGACAGCAAAGAATCCAGGGAAAAAGGGGACTTCCCAATCGCAACTGTTTCTGGGTGCAAAATCTTTTTTTACAGATTCCCAGACTCTGACACAGAAAAATGTCCAAGATCACACACGGTCGGAGTACAATATAAAAGACTTAAATGCCAAGCTGTCATGTAATGCACATTTTCTTTGCCCCCTTGAAGAGAGGGAAGGAAGATTTTATGCTCTGGTCAAGCTGCAGGGTCAGTGTGCATTATCAGAGCAGTGGATACAGGATCACAAGTCACTCTCCTTTCCAAAACGGCCTTTGAGCAACTGAACTCAGGAAGGGGGGAGAGTCACCAAATTCCCCTCACACCTCTTCCCGGGCAACTCCACAACTTAAATTGGAATGATATTTCCATCGAAGGGACTGCAGATCTGGAAATAAAAATTGGGCGAAATAGGGTTAAACAACCGGTGATAGTCGTGACTCCAGAGGGCACATGCTGTCTATTGGGGAATGACCTCCTTCAGGGGTTATTACCCCTGATTGACTATGTGAACAAGGTCCTCTGGACTCAGACTAACCAGCAAATTACATTAAAACAGAGCACAAATGATGTGAGTTTGAATGGGACATGCCACGTTATTGAATAACGTTCAGAGAAAATTGAATGTCATTTCCAGAACAATCAGGTCACAGACATCACTGTCATCTCTATAGGAGAACAAACTGGTGATGGAAATGATTCTCAATTCTTGAAAATCAACCTCCCTCCCTGTTTTAAGTGGCATTCAACACTGGGAGGGAATACTCTGAAATGTTATACTAGTCCAAAATCAGAGGAAAACTCAAATCCCATGATGAAATAAGGTGAAAAACCAGCTCAAAGTTGGACCGACATCCAAATTAAGGATGAGCAGCTGTTTTCCCCATTCAGATAAATGAGGGGGGGGGCTGATCTCAGCAGCGTTTGCCTGAATAATGGAAGAAGGTTCATCAGTGATGCATTATTCAGGAATCTACCAAAAGTTCTGACCATTCCCACATTTAAATTGGTTGATAAATCACAAATAGGACTGGAAACCCCAAATTCCAAACATCTCCTGCCAAGCAGTTGTATGATAAAAATGTCTATAGGTGACAAAAGCATACAACATAATGGTTGGGTCGTAAGAGTTGTCCCTTCTGCCTTTTACTTAGGCAGTGACATTCTCAATTGATTCACAATTAATTTGGAACTAATTAATAAAAAAACCTGGTCCCGATTTAGGGGTAACCCCATGGGCTTTGACAATGCTGAGAGAGCATTCTTGTCAGCTCAGTTGCTGCCTTATGCAGTTGACATTTTAGTGAGAGAAGAGGTACCCATTCCAGGACAGGTACAACAATGTACACTTCCCCTAAAAGTTAAGCGAGGACAGAACCTCAAAAATCACTCGGCCTATATAAATTTGATTTATCATCTCCAACAACAAGCTTTGTATTTACATCTGAAACCCCTAATGGATCTAGAACACAAATCATTTGAATATTGGTGGATAACAGTGACCCTCTAAGTATCACTTTGGGCACAGACACCTTTATTGGAATGGCGGTTGATGCCCAACATTTTTCTATTGATTTAGGTAATGAGATCATTGGAACAATTCCAAATGACTGCTACAATTTTAACAATGGTATCGCTCCTGCAAAGATTTTCACCAGGAATGGAGGGGTTTACTTGGTGTACTATTCCTGCCCTTATGGTGTGGAAGAGGTGACCTGTGACAGCAGGAAGGATGAGGTGGTATTCCGAGTCAACAGTGACTGCCTCCCATCCTTGGAACCTCATGTCCAGGCCAAAAGCATAACAAGAAATCTCTCCACTCAACTGGAGGATACCACAGAAAAATTGCAAAAGCCCAAGGTCTTTTCAGGCTTTAATAAAATGGTTGAAGAATTAATCAATCTTGATGACACCTGTGAGACAGAGGAGCCAAAAAGCCAGAAGCTGAAACAGGTTTTTCTAGATTTTCAGGATATCTTTTCAGTGGATTCATATGACTGTGGATGCACAGAGATACATTCAACCACCATACCCATGACCCGAGATTGCTCCAGTATTTGTGAAGCAATACCGGTTACCTCTCGCGTCTATGGAGTCACTCACAGAGATTATTAAAATTTTAGAATCCAGTGGGATAATCTGTCCAATCCACAGTGCATTTAACAACCCGGTACTGGGGATACTCAAACCTAACTGCCAATGGAAACTGTGTGCAGACCTAAGGGAGTTAAAACTATGGGTCCACATGTCAAGATGGCCCCTTCCCTACATCAATCAATGGCTGACACAGATCCAAGGGTCAAAAGTGTACACCACCATTGACCTGACAAATGGTTACTGGACAGTAACCGTAAGTAGGGAAGACCAGTACAAGCTAGCCTTTACATTCGAGGGGTAGCAATACACGTGGACCCAAAACCCCTTTGAATAGATAAACTCTGGCAATGAATTGAACATCTTCCTACATAAGGCCATGCCCGATTTGGGCAAAAGGGTGAACCTGGCCTATGTAGATGATGTCTTAATCAAGAGCTCAACTGTGGAGGAACATATAGCTGAAATATGCTATGTTCTGACCCAGTTGGAGAAAGCCAGCAGAAAACTGTCCTTTCAGAAGGCACTAAATCACCCCTGAGAGTCTCAGTCCCCAAACGAAAAAGGTGGAAGCATTAATGAAATTGAAAGACCCTACTACACTGCGAGAAATAAGAAGCCTACTTGGGCGCCCTAATTATAGTAGAAAGTTCATTGAAGACTATGCAGAGGTCACTTGACCTTTGGTCCATTTATTTAAGGCCGGGGTCAAGTGGGAGGGGGATCCAGTACATTCAGAGGCAGTACAGAAACTAAGCCGCTTGTTTGGCTTACCCCATAAAGAACAAGGAATTCTTCTTGGAGATGGGGTTCTCAGATATTTGCTTGACAGTGGTATTATACCAAAAGCATGACAAGGTCAACAAAGTAATCTCGAATGCAAGCAAGACTTTGTCCTCGGTGGAGGAAAAATTCAACGATTGTGAAAAGACACTCCTACCAATGGCATGGGAGTTGAAGAATTACTGCCCATTCATCCAGGGCAGCACATCATTGTTGATACTCCTCACCAACTCTTGCAATATCTCCGAAGTGACTGAATCCAAACAGGGAATGTGAGTAATTCCAGAATTACTTCTTGTATTCTTTCCATGCAAAGCTTACCTGTGGAGGTTAGATATGGCCAAAACAAGAAGAGTCCTCTAGCACAAAGATTGGCTGATTTGCATGACTGTTCTCACAAAAACTGTCTCAAGGATGAAAGTCTAAGGACCAAGGACAATATGGAGACGTACCTTACTTCCCCGCACAAAGTTTATGAGGAAGCCACGTGTCAGGGGATACCCACCGTTTACGTGCATGGGTGCTCCTACCATGTTGAAAATAACGGGGAAAAGGAATCAGTAGCTGGCATTCGGAATACCTGGGAGAATGATACCCCCGATCCCACGGCTGGTTACAAAATAGGACCACAAAGTAGTCAGGTGGCAGAGTTGATGGCAGTTTATCATGCCATCCTCACTGCTGTTCACCATCAACCTAAAGAACTGGTCATAATCACTGATTTAGATTATGTCAGGAATGGGTTTGTAAAACACCTTATAAAATGGAAAAACTGAGGCATGCTGTGTGCAAGTAACAAACCGCTCAAGCATGGGAAATTAATCCAATCATTTGATGATCTAGTGACCCCCAATGAGATGACTATCTATTGGAAAAATATCAGAGGTCATTCCAAAATAGAGGGACAAGACAAAACTGGGAATGACGTGGCTGACCAGTTGGCAAAAACCACAGACACTCACAGGGATCTCATAGAAACCCGAATCCCTGTTGGGGGAAATCCAGTTCACTGCTGTCACCAGGTCTCAAACACATGCCAATAGTGAACTCTCAACTGCCCAGTGGAGTAAAGAAACGCCAGATGCAGATTTGATTTCTGCACAAAAAGAGGAGCCCATTATTGGGAAGTGTTATCAGTATATTGAAGACCCTGTGAATTTTAATCTGACAGAATTGGATTATACCAGGAAAGATGATCTCTGGGTGATGATGAAGTTTTCCAAAATGTTCTGTATCCAAGATGGTTTGTTGGTATGGAGATCCCTATTTGGATGTGTCCAGTCAGTAGTACCTACCTCATTCCGAAGCCTGATGTTAAGTCACGCCCATGACGCGGCCACTGCCATTCATAGGGTGTTTCATACAGCAATATAAATCTTGCATAAGGTTGCATACTGGCCCCATATAGGTCAGGACCTCGACATCTACTTGAAGGGGTGTCTTGTGTGTGCTCAGTTTCAGCCAAGTTCCCTCATACAGACAGCTCCCACACAAAAATGGGGAATTACACGGTCTTTGCCAGATTTGCAAGTCTATTTCATCAGGCCAATGATTCGATCCTCTATAGGAAACAAGTACATGTTGACTGTAAAATGCTTGTTTACCAAGCGGGTAGAATGTCTTGTGGCCCCGAATTGTAAGGCGTAAACAGCTGCCGCACTAACGAACAACCACATATTCTCTCATTTCGGACTCCCCTCAGGATTAAGTTGGACAGAGGAAGTCATTTTACCAGCAAGGTGACGACCAAGATGTGGGAGATCCTAGGGATAGAAAGAAAACTCCACATTGCCTACCACCCAGCCTCGAGCAGGGGATTTGAGAGGAGCAATTAAAACAATTGTGGGCACCTTGAAGAAGTTTGTGGAGGAATTTGGACCTAGTTGGGACATCTGATTACTGCTTGTCCTGATGGCCATTAGGTCCACACCATCTCCTGCAACAAAAATGGCTCAATTTGAGCTCATGACTGGACACAAGATGGTGCTACCTCAGCATCTGCTCTACAGAACTCAAGAGCAGACACTGGTAAACATGTTCATGATCCATGAGTACATTGAACCTTTAAATTTGATACATTCAGCATGATTTTGCCTATGTTCAGTGAAAATTAGAAAAGTCGGCAGAAGGGATGAAAACCTACTATGACTTAAAGACTACCAAGAAGGAGTATGAAGTAGGTGACAGGGTCTACCGGTTTAATTCCCAAAGGAACCAGGCCAAAGAGCAGAAGTTCCTTCCCTCTTGGTGCAGTGCCTTTGAAATTGTCGATAAAATCTTGCATGTCGCCTATAAGATCTGCATCCCTAAAGGAGAACATACAGAAGAGAAATGGGTACATATCAATCAGTTGAAGAGTTGTCGCCCCAGACAGACTTTATGACTGATTGAAGAGTCCAGCGAGGGTAGAGCCCAGGAACCATCTGAAGAATGAAAGGAAAGAATGGAAACCCAGATGGAGAATATCACACATTTACATGTAGAGTAATTTATACTCGTAAAGAATATATAAAAATCAGGATGAGAAAATAATGTATGTAGATATGTTCATGTAAGGGAAATACATGTCAATGTGTTATGTGATGTTGTTTTGTTTTTCAAATTGTATGCCTATTTGCCAGGGAAAGAAGTACTTCATAACATATTTAAATTCTCTTTCACTCTCTGCAGGCCCAATAAGTTCCTACCTTCACAGCCTGCGGTAAGGGGGTTCAAAAAAGGGAGGTGTTCCAGGACCAAACCCCAAAATCCAAAAAGGGTAGAGTGCAGACCAGAGCGCCACACCCTCAGGACAGGAAAAGAGCAGACATGCTCCAACGAGAAAAGCCATGACCCAAAGCAAAAAGAAAACAAAAACCCCACTCTCCCTTGCTCTTTTCTATGAGTCAAAGACCCATGGGGGACATTTGGGGTAAAAATACAGCCCCGGAGTGACAGAGACTGAATGGCCATGCTAGGCCGCTGTTGTGAGAGTGAAGCTGGCTAATGTAGAGTGCCCTCCTTGAAATATAAAAGCCCGTACAAAACAGTTATTTCTCACATAAGGCCTAGTGAAATGAAAAGAAATTGGCTTATTTCAACAGTATGAAATGGACAGGCGCCCAAGTGAAAGGGAATCTACCTGAGAGCTTAAAACTGCTGGATATGCCCAATGAATGGGAAAAGGCATGCGTGTCTGGAAATGCTGTTTTCCTAAAATATGAAAAGTTACAATGTCAACTTAAAGAGGCTGATAGCAGCATGTGACATTGACTTCTATGCAGCACAAGATGGTGATCCAGAAATCCAAAGAAAAGCCAAGCATTTTGCATTTGTTCATAAAACAAATATGTATTTTCATATTATAAAATCACAACATTTAAAGGGAAAGGCCTATTTCTTTTTGTATAAAAATTAACACTGGTTTCTATGTAAGTGTGGTCTACATGTGAATAATACCAAAAGTGAACTTATATCTGTTCAAACAGGATGCAAAGAAAGATTGTATTGTAAACAAAATGCCCAGATGCAATACTGAATGTTACATGTAAACACATCTTGTCGATTTAAAATCTGTACTTTCAGAAGTATGAATGCAGTTTCTGGCTTTCCACTGAAATTAAACCACGACCTTAAGGTCTTTGGCTGAGGCCCTCTAGGAGAAAACAGGCCTGGGTTTCAGTTAAATGAAAAATAAATATATAGAATTAAATTGGAATTGTGGAGGATTCAGATAAGTCGGCCAGCATAAATGACCTTTACGGACAGGTCTCTGAATTATCTGTGCATTAGTGGCCAACATAAATGACCTTTTTAGGGCTAACTCCACCTCAAGAAATGGCCTTCAGAGCCACTAATGGATCTTCAAACATTGTGTAGGAACAGAACCTGCTGATAAACAAATGTTAATGTCAGGTCACAGAAGAGAAATGAAACTTTAAAAAAAGGTGGGAGCTACATATGAAACTCTGAACTCCCAGGTGATGCCATGCCATTGATTAACATTGGGTCATCTTTTCTTTAATTAAAAGAGAATCATGTGTTCCAGTGCACACATCCCAGACTCATATTAAAGGGGATAAGAAGCCTGCTGCTACCATGTAAATATGAATTATGTGTGATTTATTAAATTTGAGTTATGAAGAAAATTATGACTTTGTCCTTCCATAATTCTGAGGAAATGGAAAGTTGGTGTGGTGATAGGTTGTGAAATTAAGGTTTGAATCTTGAAGGGTCAGATTTTTTACTATTTCCTCTCAGGAGCAAATAAAAAAAACAGTAGCTTGTCCCAGAAAGTGCGTGCCAAAATAAGATTAGTATTTACCGACTTGCCATAAAATATAGAACTCAAAAATATATATGTGCCTACAGTTATCTGAAAAACTGTAGGTAGCTGCCATTTGTGAGATTTCAAGAACACTGAACAGGTAAACCCACCTGCCATTTTGGGATGCAGAATATTTCTACTCCCTCAGCCTCCATCATCCACACATCCCAACTCCTTGTCCTATCAGCAGACAGTGGGTGGAAATGGTGGAAGGGGGAGAGAGCTGCCCAATCTGTATTGTGGGAATTATTATAATAGTTGAGTGTCATCAGCCCTATAAGAGATCAGTCTTCAATCTGAGAGGGACTTGACTTGTCCAGCCTATTCCTGGAGGTAGTCTACTTCTGGACTTTTGCGAGAAATAACTAGCAGAGAGGCAAGGAGAGATAGAAAGGCCATCAGGGTAAACCTCACCAGGAGAAAAGCTGTTTACATGGAAAGGCCATGAAACCTGCATAGGAGACAGAGACTGGGAAGTCTAGAAGCTAGCTGGGCCTGCCATTGAGGACCCAGATGAGTACTGGGTACTGGAGACTATCCGTGTCTGAAGCCTTTGACCAGATCTGTGCTATGTTTGGGGGAATCTGCCAGCCTTAATCTGCATCTCGCATAGCGGGTAGGACGGTGGAACTGGGTAGACCCGTGGCACATTTTATTAAATATAACTAAAATTAATTCCCCCATAGAAAACCACCCTATCCATTTAAATTGAACTGTTGTAATCCTTTCCATTAAATTGTGTGGGAGGGGATTGAAATTGAGTAGACCCTTAGCATATTTCATTAAAGTTAAATCAATTAATTCCCATATGGAAAATCATGGGATGAGTGTTGTTAGAGTTTGAAACTAACAAAGTTCATGCCCAGTGTGTTAGAGCCGGTATAGACAATACAAACTTGAGTAACTATTTTTTGGAAACCCTGCCTTTTGCACAGAAGGGGGTGTCCATAATCCTAAAAAGAAGGAACCCTAAAACTCTGCCTTTCAAGTGAATGTGGAGTGTGTAAAATACATGTTCCTATTATACTAAAACAAGGATCCTACAGCATTGCATTTCCCTTGTATAAGTTGTGCAAAACAAAATGTACCATTTATTCCCATTGATTCTCGAGCCAGAATCCTCAAAGCCTTGCATTTCACCTATTTTCTGTTGAAAAAAAAAGCCAAAACAATGTTCCCATTGCCCTCCGACTCTCTGTACCTTGCCTTCCCCCCATAGCGGTTATACCTGCTTGATTCCTGGAGGCTCGGTGTTGCTGGGAGAAAAAAGCACAGTAACAAACTAAGAAATCACTGTGTGTTACATTTTTCCATGGTTCAGTTGCAAGAAATACAATGTAAAGTAATGACTTCCCATCTCCAAATTTTACCTGTATGTGGTAGTAAATGAAATTCTATTAGAAATATAAATCAGTCAATTAGTGCAAGTAATTTGAAATTGTGATATTGTGTAGTACCATGGTGTTGGTGGCTGATGCTTTTGTGACTGTTCTATTATTCTTTATAAAAACTTAAATAAATATATATTCTTACTATACACCGGCCTGGTTCCTAGCTTATTGGTTGTAAAGAGGGTATTTGCTGAATGGTACTATATATGTTGGAGGCTTCACTAAAGTTGAATCTGCAAAGCGCATTGTTGTGCGCCACCTGGCTTGGGGGGGAGCTCTCCGAACTGAGAGTGACTTCCCAATAAATCGTGACACTGTACACATGACATTAGCACACAAACTGACAGGGACAGCGACAGATACTGCACATTAGCACACTACATTTCTGCATTTTGCTACCATGGGACGGGTGAGTATCCTTGTACATGTGCACTCGGAGCTAAGTTGCCTCTTTATGCAAGGTTGATTTAGTGACATGAAGGTACTGGATGGGAAAGGAGTGGACTCTGTGGGCTCATGTGTGAGATGTGAGATTCTAACATTAGTATTATGGTGGGCAGCACTGCGTGCACCAAAATACGAATTGTGGAGCACTACAGAGAAAAAAAGTCCCTGGTCCAAGGATGTATAGCAACTGAATATAAATCACCCAGAGAGACACCCTGGATGCTGTCTGCCCATCTATTCTATAGTCCCAGTGTATATATATGTGGGCATTTACATCGGGAGAGCTCCATTTCTGGACCCTGCTTGGGTTGTCTCCAGCCGACTTGTTTCTGTTCACCCTGCTGCCCACCCAGATATACAGGTCTGACAACATATACTCATCTGTTTCAAGATTTGTATCCTGGTCTTTGCAGATGATGATTCAATACTTTTATCAATGCACTGGCTTTCAGGGCTGGCAACTAAAAGTGGCCGCTGATTCTTTTTTTCACACTGGCCCCATATTCGCACCTAGAAACACTTGTGTACGGGCGTGTTATGAATTCCATATTATATCATATCATATTCCACCGAAGGAGCGAGCACAGTGAGTGAGCCCAACCCTTCTTTGATGGGATTGGAAGTATCCCCCAAGAAAATGTTGAGTAAAATTAGTCCGAATTAGTGCATTTAAAGCATGCTTTAAACATATATGGATTAAAAAATTCATGTTTTAAATAAGTTCATGATCTTGCAAACATAGATCTTCAATGATAGAGGGACATACAACGAGTGCATATCAGTCTCAATAAATGTGAGAAACATGCATCCACTCACCCATCTATCCCACTTCTCTATTTTCCCTTCATTTCCTCATTGCATTATTGCAACCGCTATGGAGCCTCCTCACAAAGCTATGGGTTTGCTTGCACAAATTACATATTTATATTTTTGTTAAAAGTGGCTGGTCATGACATTTACAAAGATCCATGTGTAACGTATGCACAATTTAGCAAGCATGATATGCATTGCATTAATGCAATGCTGTGGGCATATAGAGTTAAAATGCTAGTTTTATAAAGGAAATTTACATTTCAACTCTGCAAATCATTTTCCCATGTCTGCTGTCAGATGCTACACACACATGATGCTGTCAATTAGCACATTTTTCCACTGCTTGCCTTGATGATTATGGAAAAACATTGCAATTTTGAAAAGGCAATATTGAGCTTTGCTTTCTAAAGAAAAAACACCCACCCACTGGAATGCCGAGGTTTGATATAAATGACAACAATTGGGAGCGTAGTGTGATTACTAACGAGCAAGTTTAGCTTGAAAAATGTAGAGGCTTGCCATCCGAAATGTTTGCTTGTCTGCACAGTAATCTGTGTTTGAGCTGTAGTGACTGGCATGTGTTCAGAAAATGGCACCACCAGCAGTTACCTCAGACCTCAGGCTGCAGGCATCAATAATGAACCAGAGGCACAGTTGCAGAGACAATCAGGGCTGTACGAAATCATGCAAAGAAATAAAAAACAAATGAATAAAGTTCACTGGCCCAAGCCTAAAGGCGGCCAAAAATAAAATTGTTAAATGAGAAATGCACAGTGTAATTCTCATGCAACATTTGAAGAAACGGAGCACACACAAACATACAAGAATGATACACGATTATACAGTGGCGAGCAATGACCATTGGGCAGATTTGGCTTCAGTGTCAACCCCAGCAATTTGGGGCTACTTTGACTTCATCTTGCTGACCTACAGAGCTGAGGCAGGGCAGGACACAGACCAGGCCCGGCTCCGGGAATTTTCATCTGGGTGGGCCAGGGTTGTGACCAGGGGGGCCCACATTCCATTGGGTGTGGGTCTAGGAGAACCCTATTCAAAGTGCTGGCGTTGATCCAGATTTTGCAGATCTCCAAAAATAAATTTGCACACCTCTATAAAAAAAAGTACATAGCAAAAGAGAAGCAAGGAAAATCGTGTTGCAACATCAATCTACCTGTCTTCCCTTCCCATCTGCTCTCCCCTTTCTGTTATATCTGATCCTCCTTCACCTTTCACCATCCAGACACGTTCCTTAAGCTGCCCTAATCACTGTTCCCATTTACCTATCCTTTCACCTGTTCACACCAGCACCCAGCATGCATTTCCTGGCCTGGCCGAAGAGAATTCAGGGCGATGCCTCCTCCTCTTCCTCTGAGAGGGCTGAGCAGATGGATGGTGTCTGCCCAACAAATACCTTCCTGAGCGCTGTGGCTACTCCCAGCGGGCCCCGAAGGGGATGATTGTGCTCCCTCCATCCTGTTGTGAAAGATAGACCCCCCCACAATACTGAAGCAAGGAATAGGAGATTTTGTTTCCTACAAAATTACATTTTTTTTCTAACTTTTTTTTATTTCTTGAACAGAACATACCATGCCCAATCAATACAGGTAGTCTTGTTGATCTTAACAATATTTAGAGCACAACAACATATCCTCCAATAACATACACATGTATACAATTCTCCCTTCACCCACCCATTCCACAAATGCCCCCTCCTTTCCAACTGAACCCCTACATTAGTCCCATTCTGAATGTCTCCCATCAATGGTTCATGTACAATATTAAATTTGAAACACAAAATGTTATTTTTTGTTGCATTTTCGCAGCACATTTTAATTGATTTGAGAGTGCAAGGCTGTGCTAGGGTTGTAAGGGCTGCATCAGGAGGCAGACGGTGCTGGTTGAGGGTATTCCAGCCTCCTGGTATCGCTCCTGGTGGAGTGTGGCATGAAGGAGCGGGTCTTGCTCCTCTGTCATGCCCCTATACATCATTGTCTGGTACATACTGTTTACATACTGGTTATAAAATGCAATTGTCCAAGATGACTCTTTGTTTGATGTGTTCACTGGTAATGAATTACACAATTTTGTTCAATAAATGTGGCCTGGATATTTTCAAAGTTAGTGTGTTTTTTTTTTTGTTTTTTTTTATTATTATTTATGAACTTTTACATATAGAGAAACAAATAAATCAGTCAATCAGTACAGAACCATAAAGTATACATAAAACAGCAAAACAATATAAATATAATGCCATAAAGAATCTAGTAAATGTTCGGGAAGTCATCCCAAACCCTCCCATGCATACTCAACTTCCCTTGCCTCTTAAAAACCACCTTTTCCATGGACGCAAGGGCAGACATCCCCTCAATCCAATCGTCAAGAACTGGTGCAATCCTTGATTTCCATCCCCTCAGAACCAACTTTTTTGCCCAGACTAGCACCACGGAGCAGAAATTTTTTCCGTGACACAGAGAGATCTTCCAGCAATTCTCCACCTCCCAAAATCATTGTCATAAAATCCAATTCAACATCCATATTCAGAACACGCAGACAGGCACAACAAACATAATGCCAAAAACCCCATACACGCACACACTCCCAAAGTAGATGTTCCAAACTTCCCTGTCCATTCCCACAACACCAGCAATCATCCGAGTCCATCAACCCCCTCTTAAACATTTGTTCCGGACCCCAAAACACTCTATTGAGGATCTTTATCTGTCTTGACCGTTCCACCAAATCAATAGCACTTAGTTTAACATTCGCACACATATCCAACCACATCTCGGGTGAAATCTCACACCCCAATCTCCTTCCCCATTCATCTCTCAAATCTGAATTTTCCTTATAAGCAGACACAATACAATTGTAAATCCTGCTAGCAATCGAACAACCACCTGGCTCCCTCTCTTTAAGATAGAGATTTACCATTGAACTTCCTTGCTCCGTCACATCGCTCATCGGATCTGAAATTGTCAATCTGAAACTTCGCCCGCAACTCACGCTCTCCAATCCACTCACCTTCCACCAGAACATCATCAATCCAGAGAACTCCACCTAGAAACCAATCCGGCCAGAATAAAGACTTACCCCCGACAGAAATCAACGGATTCAACCAAATGGATGCATGAATGGTCTTTGAAGCAACCAATCCCGACAATTCATGTACCTGTCTCCATGTTTCTCTCAGAAAAACTGTCAAAGGCGATTTCTTACATAACTTGTTTGTTGCCGTGAGAATCGCTCTTGGATGGAGCGGTCTCAACATACTTGCCTCAGCAATTACCCATTTATCAGGCGTATCCATCAAAAAAGGAAACAATAAAATGACTTGAAAAAGCTAAATGATACGCCCTGAAGTTCGGCACCCCCAGACCCCCTTTTTCCACTGGCAACTGAAGTTTCCATAATTTTAGCTGTGGCGGCTTATTATCCCATAGAAAGGACTGCAACAAACCATCAATTTCCTTCCAAAAATGTTGGCCAATTTTCAACGGAAGCATACCAAGAATGTAATTAATTTTCAGTGCTGCATTCATTTTCAGAGCGTTCACCTTGCCCCAAAGGGACAAATGAAGCAAAGACCACCTCAGAATGCTCATTTTCAAGTCACCACACACCTCATTCATGTTCATCACAACCATCTCATCCACCGGCGGGGTCAGCCAAATACCCAGATATTTCAGTTTCCTGTCACACCACTGAAACCCAAGTCCATTAATAAAACTCTTATCACAGTAACCTGAAATAGGCAATACCTCAGATTTAGACCAATTGACCTTAAATCCTGCCACCGCATAAAAATCTAAAACATCCAGCAAGGCCGGAAGGGACACTGTCAAATTCCGTAATAATAATAACAGATCATCCGCATAAAACCACAACTTTTGATCAGCACCATGAAAACTCAGGCCCTGAATTCCCACGTCACATCTCAAGGCAATCGCCAATGGTTCCATAGCCAAAAAAAAGGACATCCCTGTCTTGTACCTCTCTGTAGTACAAAAGAGTCTGACAATTGTCCATTACTTCTGACCGCGGCAGTCGGACAAGCATAAAGCAAGCTAATCCAGGAAATAAATTCCTCTCCCAGATTCATAGCACGCAATACAGAGATCAAATAGTTCCAATCAACGCGATCAAACGCTTTCTCCGCATCCAAAGAAAACACAGCCACATCATCCTCCATATCCTGTGCATGTGTCATCAACAGTAATAAAGTCCTAATATTACTAGATGTTCTCCGGACGGCGACAAAACCTGATTGATCAGTTTGTACCAACTTCACAAGAAGAGACTGCAAGCGCAGGGCCAACAATTTCGCCAAAATCTTATTATCAGTATTAATCAAGCTGATGGGACGATAGTTCGAAGTCAAGCAACCATCCTTATCCTTCTTAAGAAAAACCGATATAATGGCATGACTAGTAGAAGCAGGAAGCAAACCCCCCACTCTAGATTCCATGAAAACATCTCGCAAAAAGTCCACCGCCGAATCAGGCAAGATTTTATAAAATTCAGCAGGCAAACCATCCGGACCTGGAGACTTGCCCGAGTTCAATTTCCCTATCACAGATTTCATTTCATCCACAGTCACAGCCTCTCCCAGCATGGCTTTCTCCAAATCACTCACTCTAGGTATTTCCAACCCTTACAAAAATGACTCATCCAATCCATTGACTCCCAACTCATTCTGATACAGCTTCATATAGTATTCCTTGAATGTCTCATTAATCAGTTTTGGATCACAGGTCAACTGACCATTCCCTCTTTTAATAGAAGTGATAGACCTTTCTGACTGCTGCTGTCTCAATCTAAAGGCAAGCCAGCGATCACACTTTTCACCATATTCAAAATAAGAACATTTCAACTTGAACAAGTCCTTCTCAGCCTTCATTTTCAAAGTTTCATTCAACTCCCTCTGCAGTCCCCTCAGTGCCCTCCTCTTCTCCAAATTCACAGAATCATTTATCAAATCCTTTGAGATTTGCTTAATATTCTGTTCCAAATCCAAACTTTTCCTTTCCAAACATTTCCTCCTACTGCCGGACAAGCCCAAAATCAAGCCCCGCATTGTACATTTAAATGCCTCCCAGACTGTTCCAACATCCATTCCATCCATCCTATTCTCCAACACAAAATGATCCACTTCAGATATGATTTTATCCACAATTGTCTCATCCTGAAGAATTGAGGTGTTCATTCTCCAACAAAACGTTCTGGAGGAATCAAACTGTAAACTCATCTCCTTAAACACAGGGGCGTGGTCCGTGACCGCAATACATCCAATCTCACAGCTAGCTAGGTTCAAGGTTGCAGAACCAGCCGTGAGGAACATATCTATACGAGAATGCGAATCATGAGCGCTAGAATAAAACGTGTATTCTCTCAAATCAGCATGAAGTAATCTCCAACAGTCTTCTAAGGCAAATTCAGAAATAAGTGAGCTAAAAGAACAGAATGTTGGATCCCTCCTGCAAACAGCACTGGATCCACTTCGATCTTTGACTTTATCCATAACCAAATTAAAATCTCCCGCTAGAATAACATTCCGGCAAGCAAAATCCTGCAACATTTGAGCAACTTTACCAAAGAATAAACCGTCATCCACTGAGGGAGCGTAAACATTACAAAGAACAGTTCGAACTCCCTGAACCTCCACCAAGAGCACAAAAACTCTACCCTCCTTATCAGAGCAAGAGTTTAAGACCTTAATCTGGGAATTTTTCCGAATCAGAATAGCGACCCCTCTACTTCTGGATGAATAGCATGAGACATAAAATTCCCCAATCCATCCTTTGCGTAACATATTAACTTCATCCAGCAATATATGGGTCTCTTGAAGAAAATAAACATCACTGTGCATATCCTTCAAACAATTAAAAATCGTTTGTCTTTTGAGTGGATTGTTTAGACCATTTATATTCCATGAGGAAACAGACAACTGGTCACCCCTCCCAGACGGCATTGCAAGGAAAAAAATAAAACCATAAAAAACCAAAACAAAAAATCTGTACTGATAAAAAGCAAATACCCTCCCCGACCCCCACCTGCAGAAGTATGAATCCAACGTCAACAAGAACAAACCCCATTCCACCCCCGGTACCCCTCCCAATCTCATATAAACATCACCAACCAGAAAACCCCAAAATTAAAAAGAGCCCATTTCATATCAGCATAGCATAACATGAAACCTTCCAAAAGCATCTCCGATAGATGCAACGGGCGAAAAGGGTGCAACAGCAAATATATCTAAAACAACATGCGGACCACTCCACTATTAGTCCAAACATTACTCAGGAAAACTTGTAAGCAGAAAAATACCACCTCCCCCTCCCCCAAAAAAAAAAAAAAAAAAAAAAGAGGGAAAACAAAAACACAGCAAAAAAGTAAAACAAGAAACAGTGCAGCAAAGTACATAGCAGACAATCACGGTTTAAAATGTCCACCCCTGACCATTCCCTGCTGCATCATGGACCAAAGTACATTGAATGGCCTCCATCCCACATTGTCACCGTTCGCAATGCCAGAATGAAAGGCACCACCTATCCTCATGGGTCAGAAACATGCCCATTCCTTCACCCGCACCTAAGAGCAGGTGGAGGGGCATTAGAAGTAACAGCTCTACGATGACTCTGGGGTCAGCCATGAAGCCAATGCAAAATGGAGAACAAACCTCCGCAGCAGTGCATCAATGATGTCTCCGATGTTATTAAAAAATTGACTCAGCATACAGATGTCCACGAAATAGCCATAATCCATGTCAATACATCTGCTTTCGTGGCTGCACGCCCCATTTGCCCTAGGTGTCAGATGATACGCTTTTCGGAAGTACGCATGACATGCACCACTGATCCAAAGAGGGACTTTATAGAGGACGCCATCACGTGCCATTTCATGCATCGCGCCTAGTTTCCTTGAGCAGCATCCCACATCCCACTTGTACTTTTATTATTATCTAGTAGGTACAATTAGCATTTCAATGAAATACCGCACGCAGATATTTGAAAGACTTTGAGCCAACAGCAAGGCCGGAGCAAAAGAGTCTCTCACCGGACAGAATATAATTGATGATAAGCTGCACAACTCCATAGGCTCCAACACGTACCTCATCATTACAAGCGGCGTGATCAGCATCGCAAAACTGTCACCAAAGGAGGAGCACCGCTGAATCCGGACGCGTCTTCATCCCTCATCGCAGGCCGTATCGCAGACGCGTGACACGACGCGGAAAGAGGAATCACAGCCATAATCCGGACTCGACCTCAACGCCGAAATATAGACACGTGACGCGGAGCGTAATGCAGCGCCGCACGTCACGTGTCAACAATGATGGTCCCCTCCTCAGAGATGTGCTACCCATGGGAAGGAACTCAAGAGCCGCATTCCAGCACCGAATTGCAGGTGAATTTAAACTTGTAACTGAAGTAAGCACTCGGCACCATCTTCACCAATGCAATCCAACATTAAAAAAAAAAAAACACCCACACAAAAATCAAAAAATACAAGGAGGGGGAGGAAGCCCATTATTAAGTATAAAATGACAAATCAATCATCAATTGCGTTAGTATTATCCCGTAATGCCTCAAGCCAAGATAAAGCTTCCTTTGGGTCAGAAGTAATTCTCTCTCGCTCTGGCAACATCAAGGTCATAGAGTTATATCTATTCAAGAAAGACTTCACTTTCAGGGACTTTGCCAAGTCTTTTACACCCTTAAAGCATTTCCGAGCTGCCATGATTTCTTTAGGGTATTCCGGGAACACAAAAAGAGGCTTTCCCTTGTAGAAGGTAGTTCCCTTAGACCGAGCAGCAAGCAGAAAACCTTCAAGGTTCAAAGTTAGATGTGTGTGTGTGTGTGTTTGTGTGTGTGTGTATCCTAATGCCTGTGCTGGCCATCTATTAAATCATGAGTGAGGTTTTTTGGAATAGCTTGTAATGCAAACTGAATCCCTTCTGGGGGCACCTACTTTTAACAGGCAAGGCATAGTGAAATTAAAAAAAATATGCTGAGGATCACACACAGAGCTCAAGTTGGTACAAATATGTGTTGAAGTTTGGCTTTCAATAACTAAAATAATACTAAATTGTGTACAAGTTTACTTAAAAAATGCACCAGTCACATGATAAACCAACTTGACAATGTATTCATGTTGATGAAAAGATTGGGGCATTTTGTTTTGAATCCTGAACTGCATAGAGCAGAATTCTCCTGTTTGCGCTTTTTTGCAAAAGGGCCATTCATTAATTTTAATTGTTTCCACCAAGTACTGGAAAAGTAAAGATTAAAACAGGTGAAAATCGCTTTTGATCATTACTTTACCACTACGTGTCTGGAAAAGTTTAAATCATCTCCACAATTAATGATTGTGGGAGTCATCCGCAATAGATTCCTTTTGACTCTGTCTGCTTTTACCACGTGTAAAAGTCAGCAGATCTCATAGGAATCCATTGGTTTTCAGCCAACTTAAAAATACATGCTGCTGGAATGCCAATAGGATTCGGCAGGGGGGCCTTGTTAAGTCTGATCTGCTCTCCAACTTCGCTTGGCAAATCATACAAAATCCTGTAGCTCATACAAAGTGGAGCTAAATGCATTTAGCGCCACTTCTTCCACTTTGCTTGACCTGGAAAAGAATCCCTTATGACTGTAGCTTTATTTTCCCCATCCTGAATGAAAGCCTACAAGCTCCAGCATAGCAATGAATGAGAATTTACAAAAAATCTCTTACAGACACAAAGTGAAATGAAATGCATGTCAAGGTTATTGTTTCACACAGCTTGTTCTGTATCCCCTTAATTACTAATCACCTAACAATCACACTTAAACAGCTTCTTAAAACTCTATATATTTTTTTAAAAGCCACAGCAATGATCACTGCCTTTTTACCTTTTCTCATTTCTAATTTATTTATTTATTGAATTTATTTCTAAAGCACAATGACAGTGGCCCGGGGGCATAAGAGCACTGACATGACAAACAATAAAAAACATAAAGCTCAGCGAAGCCTAAGGAGAAACCTGAGAGAAACTAGTGGAGGTCAAGGATCCATTTACTCAAAAGGCAAGGTTTTCAGGACACGTTTGAACCTGGGAAGACTGGCACACAGCCTCAAATCAAGCAGCAGAGTATTCCACAAGTGAGGAATTGTGGCTTGGAAGCATCCATTTTGCACCTGTACCAGTTTGGCCTTTGGGGTGAAAAGCAACCCTGTGTTATTGGATCTTAGATTACGGCTGTTAGATAGCCACTTCAACTGTGCTGCCATATAAAAAGGGCTTATTCCAATCAAGCCCCTGAAATGCAAAGGGTACGAAACTTGATTCTCTTTGTAATAGGGAGTCAATGTAATGCTCGGTTTGCTGTTGAGACATGATCTGTTTTGTGCATCCCCATAACGACCCTAACTGCATTGTTCTGGACAGCTTGCAGACGATTGAGCTCTCCTTTGCCTACCCCAAGTAGACTGCTGCCACAGAGGTCCGGGCGGCTCCCTATGATCGCCCTGGCTAGGGTGGCACAACTGCAGGCCTCAAGGAATTGTCTGAGTTGTGCCAAAAGTATAATGTAATATAATGTTGAGTTTGACACTAGGCTGCTGATATGGGACCTCAATCATGACTCCCAAGGTTTTTATTGTTTTTTCAAAGTGGGGAGCAGACAGTCTGCGATTTGAAAGAATGAATAGGACTGATCAAGCTGGCGCCACTTGGGGCTGGTGCCCAGGATAGTAATCTCAGTTTTTAAGTTATTCAGGGCTAGTCCATTATACAGCATCCAGAGCTCGATTTGGTTGTATGTGGCATTAATGACCTCAGTGTCTTTGGAGTGGTCACCTGATAAAGTGAAAAGACACTGAGTATCAACAGCATATTTGGCATAGCACATCCTATTGTAAATAATCTGCCTCTGAGGCTTGTTAAAAGATACAACCTCAATGGTAGGGCCTGTTCAGCCTTGATGTTTGCATGTGAGGGGTGATGGTAGGGCAGGGGAGGGGCATTGGCATGTGTCCTTTCTCTAAATGTTAAATCCACCTCTGATTGTACTCTTTAGTAAATATTGAAATACTGATTTTTATTTATAAAAGATGTACACCTTATATACTTTGCCATGGAACATTATAGAAAATGCTCCTCTTTTTTGTTTATTTTATGGGTGTTCATGTTTAATTTCTGGCACTACCTAAACACCCAGCACCCAGGATTTACTCAACAGATTAAGGTTATGAAGTCAGTACTTATCAGTTTGAATCATGAAACATTCTGTCAGAGTAGACTAGGCTTCCAAACAAAGATACATTCTATTTAGGTCAGAGCCCCACTGGTAAGTATGCATGAGAAGATCTAAAACTTGTCAAAACTTGCCAACCTAGCCTAATAATTTTCAGGTAGGGCCTTGTTGCACCAGCTCAGTGCAGCTTGATTCCCAAGGCGTAGCCAGCAAGACACCCACATCTGGGCATATACACATTAACTTAGGGAGACAAACAGAAGCCAACATGCAACGGCAAAGCCAACGGCTTGGGCTTTTGATTAGGCATGGATAGGCATTTGCCAGACACTTCCATAAGGGGACCACATAAGGGTACCACCTGGTCATAAGATGGGAACAGCTGGAAAATGGTGGCAGTAGCTGGGCATATGATGGCATTGCCTGGCAAATGTCTAATACCTATGAGCAAGCCAAAACGGATGGAATGTGATTGCTTGTTTAAGACATGACTTCAGTGCAATCACAGAGGCATTGAGAAATATATTGCTTATAAAATCAACTGGCTGAAGACACACATTAAGAGAATTTTATTACACCAGGAGCTTATTTACACAGGTAATTAAGTAATTAAACACTCAAAAGAATGCTTAGATATAACACTGACGGGCCCTATAGAGCAACATGTTTGGTGTTACTTTGTTATAGAGCTTGCTCATAGAGTTCTAGAAACGTTAGGTTTTTCTGGTGAGGTATAAACACAGCCATGGCTAGTCATTAGGTGGGTAAATTAACAGACACACCCATAGGATGTGTATTTCTTCTCACATTTTATCGCCATCCTAGCTGTGTTTCACTGCATGCGCTCTGGTTCTACCTAATAGGTAAAAAGTCTATGAATCAATTAAAACCACCATCATTGCTCTGGCCAGCCTTGCATACTATTGTTTGCATATCAGCTTTGGCCCTGTCACTAATATCAGAAGCCTGTCCCAAACTTTTAGACCACAGGGCCTAAAAATCCATGTGGTTACTTGTGTTCCAGTGAAGATGGAAATTGAGAATGACCTGCACCTTTTGGTGGCAGCATCAAAAGTCATTTGCTAATGGCTTGTCCCCTTCTCTAATGGTACAGACATACTGCAAAAGTATGTCATGGAATGTTGCGCAGTGCAACGGTAGTGGTAATGTTTAATTCGAAGCCCTGCATGTATCACCTTTTGATTTTACTACACTCTCCCCTCCAGAATTACATTTTTGTTACAACCAACCTTATCTTTTCACTTATACTCAAGTAGTTAATGCAGCAGAATATATACTTTGAATGTAATTTGTAAGGACCCCAAGTCAGGTGACGCACCTTGCGCAGAAATCTGTGTTCAAGCATCTTACCTGTCATTTATATAACTTGATACAGTTAACCATTTTATTAAGCATGACGTGAAAAACCATTATATTCTCACAAAAAATAAACACAATTTAAAATACAGAAACCAACATTGTGATTGTAGGTTTGAGAAAATAGTTGTAGGCAGCCTGCTTGAATATGTGTGCTACCTCACTTAGAGGTGTGTGTGGCTCTCCACCTCTCTGGTTATTTGTACTTTCATGGCTGTGGGGCATAAATCATTGTCTAGGGCAATAAAACAAATCCTGCAGTTCAGCCTCTCAGAATGTCTTTGAGGTTGCTGATTAATGTTTAGAGTGCCGTCCATCCCCCCACTCCCTTGGTTACTAGTGGTGTATCACACCACTGACATGACCTCCTTTCTAGGGTGGGCCAGGGGCTGGATCTGGGGGGGCCTGGCCCCCCTGGCCCTCCTGCTGGAGCCGGGCCTGACACAGACAATAAAAGGTGACTGCTGCTGCACAGTTAACAGAGGCCTGGAAATTACTAGTGTAAAGCATTGTATTGGCACATATTATTAAGCAATACAAATTGTGACGGGGTGTGAACACTTACATGACAGAGACATTATTGAAAGGGTGGGGACTGGGGGGAGTCAACAACTCATTCTTAAAGCAGTCCTTAAATCTCCGGTTTCAGACCACAACTCTTGAAGCTGCACCAGAACAGCTAGTGAGACTAATAGATCTTGACTTCCCAGGTCAATTTGAACATGTGTTCAAAAGCTAACACTGGCGCCAGAATACAGCGATGACTCCCTAACAATCCAACTTAAAAACATAAAAATATACAAAACAGTCTAAAAGTAAATGACAAGCGCTTTTTCAATTTCGAGTTGTAAGTTATACTAAGATAAGAAATCATAAATAGCCAGGGTGTTGGATGCGTGGGCTGACCTGGCAGTGGTAGAGAAGACGCCATGTGCACACTTGCAATGAGGACATCTTAAAACTAAAGGCCTTTTGTCTTCAAACTGTGGTGATGGCCCCTCTAAGGATGGTCAGGGGCTGCGGGGCTCTTCAAAAGGTAGAACGGGGAATGCTTTTAATAGAAAATATAATCAGATATGGAATCTAGGGGGGCTCAACAATATTATTTTACTAAGGGTGGTGGGGGGATTAGCATAAAAATGATTGAATACCACTGCTAAACAGCAGTCTGTAGCATTCCCTGGCCGCTGTATACACAACCAACCAAATAAAAAGTAAATGCAGGGTCATTCCAACTGTGTCCTTCAGACTACAGACTGTACGCGTCATAAGGAAAGAACTGATCAATCCCCTTTATTGTAAACGTTCTCATTTATGTGAGATTACAGGCACTTGTGGGAGCCGGTATGTCAGTGATATAGGCACCACACAGTGTAGAAGACTTGTGTAGCATTAGCATTTATGTTTCATGCAGCACCATATGGAATCAGCTGTTGGGCAAAGCAAGTGAGGGCTTGGTGTGGGATAGTTACATTAATATTTTCATCACCATAGGGATCACAAAATGCAAATGGCAGGTCACTAAAGGGGGTTCAAGAGAGGACGAGCCAATATTATGGAATAATGTAGTCAGGAAATGTTCAATATTTTAGGACAGATGGACGTCAGCCTTTTCAGTGCAACTACCGTTTGCCAGTGGCAGAGGCAGCTTGTGGTGCATTCCCGCATAATTGGGCTATACAAAATCCTTCATTTTTTTGTAGAAGGTCACATTTTTCTCACATCACATATAAGCATGACTGCCAGGCAATGAAAAACTGCTAGGTTACATTATCTTTTTTTGCAAGTCTTCAGTACATTTACAAACCCACAGGTCATTAATTTTAATATTCCACTGAATTGGATTCTGGTATTTGTAGTCTTCCATTCAAGAGTGGGGGTGCATAAAGTTACCACGCTACTCTTTTAGCTTAATATATTTCTATTCACATTTACTGTATTGTGATACGTGTACTTTTTAAACCCTTTTTTTAATAAAACAGGGTACTGTTGAAAGCAACTATGGGGGTGAGCAGAGGGCAAGTGAGTGATAATGATTTGCCCTGGATGTGGGAAGAGAGGTTTCTGTTCTACGCTGTTGTTTGTTCTACAAGGGCAGGTGCTGGCCTGTTGGATACATAAACTGTAAACATTTTCACACAAATTAATGTACTGTGGCGACGTGAACCGGCTCGCGATCGAGTGAAAATAACACGTATGCAAATGTGAAATAGAACCCCCCTAAGTTATGGTGCAGACTCAGAGCGCCTCCACCCCAGAAAAGGTAGCAAGATGTCACCCTAGTGGGGAGTGGAGCAAGCCGTTACAGACATGTGAAAATATGATGATTACTGAGACTCCAGACCTTTTCCGGGAAGACAGTTCCATTTTAATGGGTGTGGTGCCAACTTTGTAATAATCACACACTGAATGAAATAAAAAATAAGCGCAACACCATATATATAGATATATATATGTATATGTATTTGCAATCGATGTACAAAGTGTTATCCCACTCTGAGGGCCAGAGATGTATCGACGATGTAGCTTGTTTACATAGGTTGTTTCGCATAATTTGTACTATTAATTTGTGGTGTCGCCACCATAGAGTTGAAGAGAGGAATAGTCCTCTCTCTTTGTTGTTAGTTCTTTGAGTGGGCTGCGCCCCACGCAACGGGAAAGGGAGGGGTTACCGCCAGCGCGGCAGTTAAGATTGGAGATAATAAAGAGTGAGACGTGTTGCACCCCAGCTCCTGTGTCCGCCTATTCCTTGGGGCCGAGGGACGCATGAGAGCGTGAGGAGGTCCACGCAAGGACATTACATCTGGCGACGAAGGTGGGATACGCGCCCCGCTGTGCCCGCCGCCTCAGGTCACGGCAACTGGCGCCCGCGGCTCTCCCGCCCTCCGAGGCCCGAGGATAGCGGGTCGGAGCGTGAGGGTTCCCGCAGCTGGAAGAGGCCCCAAAGCGCTCATTCCACGGGTGGAGCAGGAGCTTGCAGCTCCCCGTGTACCAGCCCTCCAGACGGAGGAAGGAGAAGGCTTTTTCTCCCACCAACGGCACCAATGCCGGCAGGCGCGCATCCAACGCCGCGGGTAGAGCAGCGGCTCCCCGCATCGCACCTCCGGGCGGTTGAGGAGCTCTGACCTCCCGCCGACGGCAACGGACCACCAAGTCATATCGTGCCCACCCTGCACTGCACAAAAGGGTAAGCAAAAAAAAAAAATAAGGCCTCATAGAGTCCCACGCACCCATCCACACCCGATGTTGGCACTAGGAGAGTGAATTCCCTCAAACACAGCGCCCCATAGTGGCGGCCAGACGCCACCGCACTCGCAAACAATAGACAACCCAGGTCAAGCTCATGAGTGGCTCAGGAGAGGAGTCACCTACCGCCACAGCGACCCCAGCCCACAGGGCATCACTCACAGTCCCAGTGACACCAGCACATGAGGAGGGATCCTCCGCCCCAGCGTCCCCGCACAGAAAAATGACGGACAGCCTTCTGGCCCAATTACCAGCGAATTTTGACCTCACAGAGACAAGCACCCTGGGGTCAAGGTGGAGAAGATGGTTGAGAGATTTTGAAGTATGCCTGAAGGCAGCTGGTTCACTGGAGGATGAACAAAAACTAAACCTTCTAAATCATGCGGTTGGTTCCAATGTTCGAGATATCCTTGAGGAAATGCCGGAAGACACCATAGATACATACATCAAGCTAAAGACATCGCTCACAGAGTATTTCACACCCCACACAAACGTAGACTACGAACGGCACATATTCCACACTACCAAGCAAAACAAAGGAGAGTCCATAGACGCATTTGTCATGAGGCTGAGAGCAAAAATGAAGCACTGTGACTTCAACAACTACTCGAACGAAGAGGCCCTCAGGTCGCAAATTATAGTGGGGTGCGAAAGTGCGGACTTCCGGAGGAGACTACTACAGCAGCCGAGAAGTCTAGAAGAAATCCTGCGCCTAGCGAGATCCGACGCTGCCCTTGCAGCGCAAGTGGAAGGCCTGGACGACATAAAGATCACGCACGGCAAACAAGAAATCATCAACAAGCTGGAGGGTATGACAAGAACCAACCAAGACCCTTTCTGCTACAGGTGTGGCCACGAATACCCACACGAAGGAACGTGTCCGGCCATGGGACAGACGTGCTCCGCATGTGGTGGCGACGACCACTACAAGTCTGTATGCCTGATTTTTCGCAGCAGAATGAGAGGAGCCAACAGAAATGGGAAGCCCTTGATGGAACCAGAACAGCACCAACCCTCTCGCTACAACAGGGCAGCGCACCACGTCCAGGAACAAGGGCGACGCCGTCCTCACGACGACCAACCGGAAAGAAGACAAGAGAGGAGAGAATGGAGGGAGAGCAAAACCACCCAGCCAAAAGCGAGAAGACGACCCAAAAGATATGTGAGATGCCTCATAGAACAATCACAGTCAGAGAGTGTGTCAAGCGCATCCTCAGAAGAGAGATCCCGCAGGCCGGAAATGCAACAAGAAGCACCGCGGAAGAAGGGATATCTATATGCCCTTGGAAACGACATGGCTAAAGAACACAGCCCGATGCTAAGAATACGAGTAAACCAAACAACTGCAGAATTCTTGATAGACACGGGAGCAACCGTAAATGTGATAAGCGAAGAAGTATACCAAAGCATACCGAACGCTCCTCGCCTACAGCCAGCACGAGCCCTTATCTATCCCTATGGCTCAAAGACACCTCCCTCAAGAAGAGTTAGGCAGTATACAGAGGATACACAATAGGGCTGAAAACACAGTAGAACAAACAAACACTGACCAGAGCTTTGTATCAAAAGTATATAATTATTTATTTAACACACACTTTAGGAAATACACTAGCACTATTAATCAAAAGCAAGTTCCAACACAATCAGAAAAGTATTTACACCTCCCTTAGCAATTACTAGACAAGTCTAAGTTAAAACACCACTTTTTGTCAAAACAGAGGTGAGCGTGTAACTCAGATGGCACTCCAATAATTAGGTTAAAGGGAGAGAAAAAGGCAGGTCATAAAAATAAAACAGTTCCGAACACTTTTAAGAGACAAAATCAAGTTACTGAAGGCAGGGTATACTGTAGAGCCAAAGTTCATAGGCCAGGCCCACTTTGAATGGAGCAAGGCGAAATGTGCCGAAGATCACACGGTTTAGCAATGCATTCAAGTCTTGGTAGAAATGTTCAAAAGAGGTTGGGGTGGTTCAAAAGATAAAGTTAGAAGGTCTGGGGGCCAACCCAGTTGGAAAGCCAAGGATTTAAGGGTCAGCTTGGGCAAACCGAAGAAAGGGAGGCCAGATAGAACACAGTACCTTAAAGAGTGAGGAAGCTCCAGCAGTGGCAGTTGTTCCTGCAAGCGGGTGCAGTTTATGGTTTCGACCAGGGGAAGAGAGGGTCTCGTCGAGGAGGAAACGTGGAGTCGTTGCACTGCCCAGAGAAAAAACCAGCTGCAGAGTTTGTCGGTGAAAAGGTGTGTTCCTGGTATTCGTTGTCACAGTGGTGCAGCTTGGCTATCCAGCCGCGGGGTGCTTGGCACGGGCGATTAGACCAAGAGACGTCCTGGAAGGAGAAATGGCGAACTAGTTGATCCCACCAGCTCAGAGGAAGAAGACTCTTTCAGCAGAAGATCTTCTCTTGTCGTCGGGAAAGTGGTGAGGTCGTTGCAGCAGGGCTCCACCGGTCATGTCGTCGTTGCAGATGGCTCAGCTTCTCCCCTCTTTGGATTTCTTAGGTCCTGTGGCGACCTCTGAAGTTCCAGTCCCAAAAGCCCTGCTTTTATGCAGAAAAAACCCCATTCAACAACCTAGCTGTCACTCAAACATGCTAAGTGGTGAGCCGGGTGGCTCACCACTGGCCCAATCAGAACAGAGTGCGACTTGGGTTGCTAAGACAATGCAGTCCAGGGTGCCAATTCCCCCACCCACACATCCTGTGGAACCCAGACAGAGTGGCACCAGTTGGAGGGCTTCTGTGAAGAAGCCCACCAAAAAGTGGAACAAAGGGCCCGACCTTGGTTGGAGTTACAGAGACGGACACGAACGCCATTTTAGAAAAGAGTTCTTACAAAAAGACCCAACCGTGGGTTTAATATTAAACAAATAAACCGGCGGCATCTTTAACATTGCACCAAAAAGTGGTGCGTTTAAAATCAATTAAAAAATCCCATAGGAAATATTCTGGTGGAATATTTTGCGCGGTAACCACTGCCACCAGCCAGAAACTTGACAAGGGGGGACTCGACAGTGCCCCCTTGGAAACAGACCCAGGGGCAATCAAATTAACCCCAGTGGTCGAAGTGCACGAAAAGAAGTAGTGGAACTATGTTCCCTGCTAACTTACACCCACTCCCCACAAACCCCATTACCAAACCACCTCCCACACACAATACAAACCCCCAATCACATGCACATGCTGTTTAAGAGAACGTTCAGTGTAGTGTACTGAAAATGTAAGTTTAAACTTCTTCCTACACTGTTTTTTTTAAATGAAACCGTTCCGGAACGGTTTCTTTTTAAAGTAAAAGTATAGGAGCTGTAAAACTTAATTAAAAAAAGTAGAGGAGCACCGCTCCAAACCGCTCCCGCTCACTTCGATCACTGATTAACCCCTTCCAGTACTTCCACAATATGATGGTTTGTACTGGTTCTGTTCACAATTTTGGACTATTAAAGTCAATGGTGACTTTACATGCCCTGGGAGACAGTAGTCAGTCCCAGGGTATGGAGGCTATGTTTGGGAGTCACTATGACACCCCTGTGTTACTGCACTGAGGGTGCTGTGTAACACATACACAAAAACAGATGATACCCTATGGAGTAAAAGACCCCCTACCCCATAAGCACACAAAAAGTCAAAGACATACCTCAAATCATGCCTAAGAGTGGGAGGAAAAGAGTCTCACTATTAGCAGGAGAAAAAACAAACCCCAAAAATCCAGCAAAGCTGCTGGGGGACTCACTAGGTTTGGGAAATTAGCCTTATAAAAGAATTCTCCCTAACACTCGCCCCCCCCCCAGACCAAGGGACAGGAGGATTGAATCCACTCCTGGATGAATCTCATACCTCTAGTCGGTTACAAACATCCTAGAGAGACCATCAGCATTTTGGTGGTGACACCTTGACCTGTGTTCAATAGAAAAATCAAAGGTTTTCCTTTGTAAGCTATATGACCTACAAACCCTTTGAGGAACATCTTCCTTTTTAAATCTATAGGGGATCTGGTTGACCAGTCCCTCAGAAATTGGTACAACTTCTGAACCTGTGTTAGGCTTTTTCAAGGGGTTCTTATAAAGGATTCCCTTAGATCTAGAGGAGCCTCCAGGGTTCCTCACCATCTCTCTGTTGGGAGCTGGTTGGATCTCAGGTCTCTTGGTTGGAGGGGTTGGGGCTAGGCAATGTACCTGCTTCCCATTCCTCTTAGATCTATCCTTACCTACTTTAGGTGTTTCACTCCCAATACTAGGATTTGGGTTGGAGTCTTCAGCAGAAGGTCCAACAGTCTGTAGGTTTTTGTCCTTAGACTTTTCTTTTCTGGTTTCCCACCAGCACTGAGAACTACCAGTTCTCTTAGGCCTAGAGAGGGGTCCAGTTGGTCTATCCACCTCTTCCTCAGAAGCAGGGGGAGTCAGAGACTCTAATACTGGGGGAACAATGATGGAGCTTCGTTCAGGCTCCCATTTCCCTAACATACTAGCCTGAAATTTGCCTGGGTTAGATGTCAACTTACTAACACCAGGGCTTGTGGTGGGGTTCTTTGTAGAGGTTCCCTCAGGCTTAAAGTGGTCCCTTACGGTGGCCTCTCTAGCCAATTTGGTTAGGTTCTGCATCTCCACACTGGGAGGCCTGGGGGTACTGGATACTACTCCTAGAGTTTTTAGATCATTCCCCAACAGGACTCTCCCAGGGACCTCAGTCTGAACACTGACAGGGATCCTCACTGTCATGTTATTACACTGAATGAGGGCTGGTAGAATAGGAACCATCTGGACAGGGCCTCCAGAATTTCTAGTGGGACCTTTGGGTGCCTTAGCCAAATCCTCAGGTTTGAAAAAGCTTTCATCCACTACGGTTCTGCTAGCCCCATAGTCTCTCCTGGCAGGAGTATCCTGGCCATTGATGAGAACACTGTCCATGTAATACATTTTAGAGTTTGCTGGTTCGGGAGTCATAGATTTCCCTATTCTGGCTGCTAACCAGACCCATAGGCTCTAAGGATACACTTGCTTGAAGACCCAAGGGTTCTTCAGCAAAGACTTCAAAGTGAGCACTAGCCACTTGTACTTCCTACTCAGGAGGGAAGGCTAAGGAGACTGTGCTGAGCCCTGCAGGTTTACCCTTACATCTGGGATCTCATTTGATGTGGTCAGTGGTCCCACAGAGATATCATGTTCCAAATGCTCTCTGGAATGGTGGCTTTTTCTGACCTCCTTCTGGTTTGGGCCCAGACGGTACACAAGTCTGATGGGGTTTCCCTGGTGGCTTACCCTGGTTATTTTGTGGTTTGTGGCCCTCTTTGGTATGGGAGGTATTAGAATTATCTGGATTCACTTTTGGTGGCTGCTTTCCCTCATCCTTTTTTCTGAGTGACCCCTGAATCCTTGTGATTAGCCCTGTTGGCAACCCACAAGTCAGCAGCCTTAGCTAGCTTCTCGGAATCTATTTCCTTTGAATCAGCAAGTGCTGTCTGCGCTCAGGGGAGCAGGCATCATAAATAGTCTCCAACATAACAAGATTTCTCATTCCCTCATAAGTGTTCACTCTGTAAGCCTTAATCCATCCCTCTAAGTTCTTCAAACTTTCACTCACCCAGGTAGCCCAAAGGGTACCATCTTTCTTTTTGAGGGTCCTAAACCTGTTAAGGTACAGGGAAGGGGTCTTCCCAAATCTAGCTATTAAAGCTAGCTTCACACATTCATAGTCCATCCTATCCACCTCCCCCAAATCCATTACCACATCAGATGCAACAGGGGGAACCTAGAGAACAACCAAGGAAGCAACTGATTCCCTGTGATGTCCTGGAGCCCATGATTATACTCAAACATAGCCAACCAATCCAACACATCAAACTTAGGTCCATACGTACCCACAATCTCTTTAGGCATCCGGGGTCTTTTGGGACTGGAACTCCTAGAGGATCAGGGGAGAGAAGCATTTTCCACAGACAATTTCTTCATCTCTAGCTCATGTCTGAGCTCCATTTCTCTGAGCCTTAGTTCTTGGTGCTTTTGTTCATATTGGGCACTAATTCTTTTGAACTCTAATTCAAGCCTCATTTTTTCTAGTTCAATGAATGCAGGACTTAATGTGGGACCTGACAAAGGTCCAGTAGACATAGCTTGAGGTGCTAGAGCAGGCAGAGGGCCCGTGGGGACAGTTACATTGGCCTCACATTCCTCTTCCAACTCTATAACATTACTATCAAAACTTTGATCCATGTTAACTCCATTACGGCTGGTTACATTTGCTGGAGAGGTAGGCTCATCTGAACCACTACACAGACTTTGGTTTTCTAACAATCTTTCTATCAATTCCATTTTCTTGCCTTTTACAGGAAGATCCTTATGTCTACAAAGAACTCTTAAACAATCAGCAGTTTTTGCAGAAAGGGACTCCTGGCTGTAACTTTCCATGTTAGAAAATAAACTTTTTCTAGTGCTAAGCTTTGTGGTTAGTTGCACTAACGTATTAGAAGCACTCTACAATGTATCCTCAATACAAATCCCACCGCTGTACACCAGTGTTAGGCAGAATCCTGTGCAGTTCGATTGGGGACCACTGCAAAAAGATTAAGACTACAGGAGTAAGCGGGAAACCCAATTGGTAGCAGTCTGTACCACCCAGATTTACCTGGTAGCGGTGGCTGAGCAGTCAGACTTCTCTCAAGAAGAGTTAGGCAGTATACAGAGGATACACAATAGGGCTAAAAACACAGTAGAACAAGCAAACACTGACTGGAGCTTTGTATCAAAAGTATATAATTATTTATTTAACACACACTTTAGGAAATACACTAGCAGTATTAATCAAAAGCACGTTCCAACACAATCAGAAAAGTATTTACACCTCCCATAGCAATTACTAGACAAGTCTAAGTTAAAACACCACTTTTTGTCAAAACAGAGGTGAGCGTGTAACTCAGATGGCACACCAATAATTAGGTTAAGGGAGAGAAAAAGGCAGGTCATAAAAATAAAACAGTTCCCAACACTTTTAAGAGACAAAATCAAGTTACTGAAGGCAGGGTATACTGTAGAGCCAAAGTTCATAGGCCAGGCCCACTTTGAATGGAGCAAGGCGAAATGTGCCCAAGATCACACGGTTTAGCAATGCATTCAAGTCTTGGTAGAAATGTTCAAAAGAGGTTGGGGTGGTTCAAAAGATAAAGTTAGAAGGTCTGGGGGCCAACCCAGTTGGAAACCAAAAGATGTAAGGGTCACCTTGGGCAAACCGAAGAAAGGGAGGCCAGGTAGAACGCAGTACCTTAAAGAGTGAGGAAGCTCCAGCGGTGGCAGTTGTTCCTGGCAAGCGGGTGCAGTTGGTGGTTTCAACCAGGGGAAAAGAGGATCTCTTTGAGGAGGAAACTTGGAGTCGTTGCACTGCCCAGAGAAGAAACCAGCCACGGCGTTCATCGGTGAAAAGGTGTGTTCCTGGTATTCGCGGTCAGTGGTGCAGCTTGGCTATCCGGCTGCTGGGGTGCTTGGCACGGGCGATTCGACCAAGAGACGTCCTGGAAGGCGAAATGGCGAATTGGTTGATCCCACCAGCTCAGAGGAAGAAGACTCTTTCAGCAGAAGATCTTCTCTTGTCGTCGGGAAAGTGGTGAGGTCGTTGCCGCAGGGCTCCACCAGTGGTGTCGTCGTTGCAGATGGCTCAGCTTCTCCCCTCTTCGGATTTCTTAGGTCCTGTGGCGACTTCTGAAGTTCCAGTCCCAAATGCCCTGCTTTTATGCAGAAAACCCCCCATTCAACAGCCTAGCTGTCACTCAAACATGCTAACTGGTGAGCCAGGCGGCTCACCACTGGCCCAATCAGAACAGAGTGCGACTTGGGTTTGCTAAGGCAACGCAGTCCAGGGTGCCAATTCCCCCACCCACACATCCTGTGGAACCCAGACTGAGTGGCACCAGTTGGAGGGCTTCTGTGGAGAAGCCCGCCAAAAATGTGGAACAAAGGGCCCGACCTTGGTTGGAGTTACAGAGACGGACACAAACGCCATTTTAGAAAAGAGTTCTGGCAAAAAGACCCAACCGCGGGTTTAACATTAAATAAATAAACCGGCGGGATCTTTAACATTGCACCAAAAAGTGGTGCGTTTAAAATCAATGGGAAAATCCCATAGGAAATAGTCCGGTGGAATATTTCACGTTGTAACCACTGCCACCAGCCAGCAACTCGACAAGGGGGGACTGGACAGTGCCCCCTTGGAAACAGACCCAGGGGCAATCGAATTAACCCCTTCCAGTACTTCCACAATATGATGGTTTGTATTGGTTCTGTTCACAATTTTGGACTAGTAAAGTCCTGTTACATGCCCTGGGAGACAGTCCCAGGGTATGGAGGCTATGTTTGGGAGTCACTATGACACCCCTGTGTTACTGCACTGAGGGTGCTGTGTAACACATACACAAAAACAGATGATACCCTATGGAGTAAATGACCCCATGGCCCATAAGCACACAAAAAGTCAAAGCCATACCTCAAATCATGCCTAAGAGTGGGAGGAAATAGTCTCACTATTAGCAGGAGAAAAAACCAAACCCCAAAAATCCAGCAAAGCTGCTGGGGGACTCACTGCGTTTGGGAAATTAGCCTTATAAGAGAATTCTCCCTAACAAAACAAAAGAATAAAATAAGGGCACAAGCAGTAATGTATAAGGATATACAGAATAGAAGACGTAAGAATGGGTGCATTGTAATAGAAACAGCTACCTCTAATATAGTAGAAGAACTGATAGCCCCTCCAGTGATAGATGACAGAGTGGAACTATGTAGATTAAAACCCATCCCGATGACAAAAGAACCCAACTTTATTGGAACACATACAGTGGCTAAACATACGGACTAATAAAAAACTATTTAAGAAAGTGAAGAAACAGCAAAAAGTGGTAGCAGCAATAGTCTCAACTCATAAGAAGGTGGACTCGACTCTTGATGACTAGGTAGTCCCAATCAAAAAGAAAGGGACGAATGCAAACATTAACAAGAACAAGGAATTACCACTCAAGTCTTGAAAGCGATAAAGACCCTATTTAATGAAGAATTACGAGTGAATGAGCTAGTTCAGCAGACTGAGGCTGGAGCATCATTGGGTGGTAATATACAGATGACATCTGGTAATAAAGCAGCGCGATGGTCTGATAACTCTAAAATGGAAGTAAATTAACCCACATATAATTGTTATTGTTATTTTGCACTTATATAGCGCCTTATATACCATTGGTATGGTCTGAAGGCGCTGGTAGGTTGAACGCCCTTGGGAACCGAAGTTCAGATCAGTAGAGAGAGTAGGGAGAGTCAAAAGGTGCGTGTGAGCACCGGATATGTGTGCAGCTTGTGCGGTACACGTGTAATAGCTGCTTCTTATCGGTAGGTGTGGTGGTTGAGAGATCAGGAGAATGTGTTCGTTCTGGCAGGATTTATCCGGAACGGATGTGGCTGCGTTAGGCCTGAGGAAAACGCCTGGCTGGGGGTGTGGGACCAGCAGTGTTTACATAGAATGATGTGGAGTAAGCGGTGGATGTTCGTATGAGAACAGTTATACCGAATGGTGTCATAGTATCTCTGTGTTCTAGTTGAGTGGTGATGTAAGGAGAGAGTAAGCGTGGGGTGTGGTGTGATGGGTTATATGCTCTTTCAGTGTGCAAACTTCTAAATGCAACTTTCCCAGAAAGGGAACTGGGCGAACTTCTAAGTACAATTTTCCATACAGAGTCTATTGGGAACACTTCTAAATTCATTTCATCAGCACTTCTAAATGCAGCTTTCACAGAAGATATTGGACTCGTATCTAAATTCAATTTTCTACAGAGAGGCTACTGGGCGCACTATAAAATCAATTTTCCAGCGAGGCTATTGGGAATACTTCTAAATTCATTACACTCAACCGTTTTCTACATTCATGTGTTCTCCATATTCATTCAGCCGCATTCTACATTCATGTGTTCTCCACATTTGTCTGTCCACCACATTTATTGGCTCTTCATATTCGTTCGCTTTGTACGCTCACCGCCCTCCGCAGTCATCCGCCCTCCGCAGTCATCCGCCCTCCGTAGTCATCCGCCCTCTACAGTCATCCGCCCTCTACAGTCATCCGCCCACCATGGTCATCCGCCTTCCACGGTCATCCACCATCCACACTCATCTTCCAAAGGCATCCGCCCTCCGCAGTCATCCGCCCTCCGCAGTCATCCGCCCTCCGCAGTCATCCGCTCTCCGCAGTCATCCGCCCTCCGCAGTCATCCGCCCTCCGCAGTCATCCGCCCTCCGCAGTCATCCTCCCTCCGCAGTCGTCCGCCCTCCGCAGTCGTCCGCCCTCCGTAGTCGTCCGCCCTCCGCAGTCGTCCGCCCTCCGCAGTCATCCGCCCCCCGCAGTCATCCGCCCTCCGCAGTCATCCGCCCTCCGCAGTCATCCGTCTTCCGCAGTCATCCGCCCTCCGCAGTCATCCGCCCTCCGCAGTCATCCGCCCTCCGCAGTCGTCCGCCCTCCACAGTCATCCGCCCTCCACAGTCATCCGCCCTCCACAGTCATCTGCCCTCCACAGTCATCCGCCCTCCATAGTCATCCGCCCTCCACCGTCATCCGTTTTCCACCGTCATCCGCTCTCCACAGATTACCGCTTTCCAACGGACATCCGCCCTCCACAGTCATCTTCCACAGGCATACACCCTCCACAGGCACACACCCTCCGCAGTCATCCGCCCTGCCCAGTCGTCCGCCCTACCCAGTCATCCGCTCTCTACAGTCATCCGCCCTCTACAGTCATTCGTCCTCCACAGTCATCCGCCCTCCACAGTCATCCGCCCTCCACAGTCATCCGCCCTCCACAGTCACCCGCACTCCGTAATCATCCGCACTCCGTAATCATCCGCCCTCCGCAGTCATTCGCCCTCCACAGTCATCTGCCCTCCACAGTCATCCGCCCTCTACCGTTATCCGCCTTCCACAGTCATCCGCCTTCCACAGTCATCCGCCTTCCACAGTCATCCGCCTTCCACAGTCATCCGCCCACCGTAATCATCTGTCAGCAGCGTTCATCTTCCACGCGCATTCCACTCGTCGGTACTCAGACGGTCTCCCACTTCCGGCCTCTCACCCTACACATTCCTCCGCTTTCGACATTCTTCCGCTCTTCCACACCCTGTCGCTCCCCCATTCAGTCGCTGATACTTTTCTCTATTCATTACGCGCATCTGCTCTTCACGTTCTTCTGCTCTGTATGCTCTCTTCGCTCAACAAGCTCCTTCGCTCTGCATGCTCTTCCAATTCTCCAGCTTCCTCCACTTTCTACACATAGCCGCTCTTTATACTCGGACCGCTTTCTACAGTCAATTGGTTTACATACTCATCCGTCATCCCCATCGATTTTGCTCGTATTATTTATCGGGTCTCCAGACCCAACCGTCTGCCAGACGCACCGGTCAACCGCTTTCATCCTCCACATTCATTTATACTTGTCTAGAATCATCTTTATTCATACGCCCTTCTCAATCATCCGTTCACCACACTCATCGTCTTTCCAAGCTCGTCCATGCTCTTTTTTTCTTTTATCCAGTGGTCAATTCGTGTTATTGACTTCACTGTTTACATCTACATTACTCGCTTTAATTTCTTTTCTGAATATTTGATACAATCCGTATTTTTTTTTTTTTTGCTTTTGGTTTTGCTTTAGGTGCTTCGCTGGGTCGGTGTTATTTTGATGATGCTAGAACGGAACCGGTTGGTTTTAGGGAAAGAGCCAGGTTTTCAGTAGTTTGCGGAAAGCTGTTAGCTCCTCGGTTAGCCTGATGTGGGGTGGGAGAGAGTTCCACAGGGTTGGGGCTAGGGCTGAGAATGATGCTCCGCCTAACCTGACTGAGTTTGTCTTAGGAATTACTAGGAGGCCGGCTGTGCTTGATCTGAGGGTGCGAGTGGGGTGATAAGCTATTAGTTTTTCTTGAAGATATTGCGGTCCAGTTTTATGTATTGCTCGATGGGTGAGGCATAAGGTTTTGAAAGCTACTCTACGGGCTACTGGAAGCCAGTGGAGTGTCTTGAGGGCTGGGGATACGCGGTCTCTTGGACCAAGCGCAAGTAACACTTTGGCCGCCGCGTTTTGTGCTCTTTGAAGTTTGTTCATTTGGTAGGCATGGATTCCGAGGTATAGGGGGTTGCCGTAGTCCAGCGGTGAGATGACGATTGATTGTACCGCAGAGACTCTGTTAGGAAATGATAGATATGGAAAGATGCGCCTAAGGTTTTTGAGGTGGTAGAGGCAGGACTTTGAGACATTGTTGACTTGGCGCGAGAGTGTTAGGTCAGAGTCTAGGGTGCATCCAAGATTTTTCACTGTGTTGGAGGGTATCGGTGAGTTGCCCATGGCGGATGGCCAGGGTAGAGGGTGCGGGAGAAGATCTGGGTTGCCGCACACCAGGATTTCTGTTTTGGAGGGGTTTAACAGGAGGTGGTTTTGGGTCATCCAGCGTTCAATGTTAAGGAGGCAGGATGCCAGGTCAGGTCGTGAGTTAGGATTCGTGTTCAAGAATTTTAGAATTAGTTGTGTGTCATCGGCGTAATTGTAACATAGGATGTTGTGTGCACGAATTATCGGTGGGAGGGTGATCAGGTAGAGATTGAAGAGGAGGGCAGATAGACACACTCCTTGTGGGACTCCTGTGTCAACTGGTCGGGCTTGGGAGGTAAAGTTGGAGAGTGTCGTTATTTGGTGCCTGTCCTTGAGGAATGAGGCTATCCATTTGAGGGCGGTCCCACGTATTCCTAGGGAGTGGAGGCGATCAAGGAGTATTGAGTGATTGATCGTGTCAAAGGCGGCTGATAGGTCGAGAAGGATTAGTGCGGCGCATCCCGCGGAGTCAGCAGTCATTTTAAGGTCGTCCCAGATAGAGGTTAGGGTGGTTTCAGTTCCGTGACAAGTTCTGAAGCCTGATTGGGCGGGGTCTAGGAGTTTGTTGGCTTCAACAAAGGCGTTAAGTTGAGAGTAGGCGGTTCGATCAATGAGTTTGGCGAGGAACCTGGTGTTTGATATGGGGCGGTAGTTTTTGGGCTCAAGCGGGTCGAGCGAGGGTTTTTTTAATCAGGGGTTTGACGTGCGCCAATTTGAATGCGTCTGGAAAGGTACCGGAAGAGAGGGAAGCATTTATGATACATCTTGCGTGTTCTCCTGCACAGGTGGAGGCAAAGATTTCTTTAAGGGTAGTGGCTGGGCATGGGTCCAATGGTGATCCGGATGGTTTGCGGGCAGATAGGAGTTTGAGAAACTGTTCTGTTGTTAATGCACTGAAGGAGTCGAATGTTGGTTGCGTGGAGGTTGTAGCTGATGGGTTGGGTGGTAAGGGCTGAGGATTGTCTAGTGGCTGTAAGAGTGCTAGTTTGGAGGTTAGAGTATTTGTCCTTTCTATAGCAGTGGAGTAGAAGTGGAGGGAGAGTGAGTCACAGAGTGATTGCGATGCGGTCGGGATGGTTGTGTTACAAGCTGGGTTGGTGAATTCGGAGATAATTTTGTGGAGTTCTTTACTTGGGTTTTTGCAGTTTAGGATTCGGGAGTTGTAGTGGGCCTTTTTTGTTTTCCGGATTTCGGCTTTGTACCGATACAGGTGTCGGGCTAAGGTGGTCCTGCTCTCAGGGGTTTTCTCTTTATGCCATTTGCGTTCTAGGTGTTTGTATAGTCGTTTAGTGGTCTTCAGCTCAGGAGTGAACCATCTGGGGAAAGGGCCACGGCGGATTGATGGTTTGCAGGGGGGGGTGAGGCGCATCAGAGATGCGCTAAGCCATGAATCAAGGGCCTCAGGGGTGAGATGGTTGTTGAGAGGGCAGGATGGTGGTGGAGACTGGAGGAGAACCTCGGCTAGGTCTGGGGTGATTATTAGTTTCTTCCAGCATTTGCCTATATTCGGAGGTTCGGATACGAGTAGGAGGAGGGGTTCGGGTGAGTGGATGGTGAAAGAGAGAATGTAGTGATCAGACCAGATGATAGGGGTGGGCGGCATTAGCTGAATCAGGTTGTTGGAGCTAAAGGTGGCATCGAGAGTGTGTCCTTTATAGTGGGTCGGTCCATTTATGTGGGGTTGGAGGTTAATTGCATCTAATCCGTCAACCAGGGAGTATGTCATAGGGTTGGTGGGGATGTCGAGCCATATGTTGAAGTCTCCAAGAAGGGTGAGGTTGGGATGGTTTAGTTGGAGGGTGGCGATAGAGTCGCAAAGGTTATTTGCGAAGTGTCTATCGTAGCCTGGGGGCCTGTAGATTATTAGGAAGCTATGTGAGAGCGATGGTGAGAGGGATAGTTTAACAAGGAGAGATTCGCAGGATGGAATGGAGGGTTGGTTATTGATGATTGAGGCGCGGAAGAGAGATTTGAAGACGAATGCTAGCCCTCCTCCCCTGGACGGACGGTTCAGTGGGATGAGGGAATAGTTGGGGGGAAAAGCTTCGTTGGCGATTGGGCCGAAGTCGTCAGAGAACCAGGTTTCAGTGATGAAAACTAGGTCTGGTTTGTCAGAGGTGAGGAGGTCAAAGATGGAGTGTCTGTTTTTTGCTATTGATCGGGTGTTAAATAGGATGCAGTTCACATCGGCGAGCAGAGAGATTGGCAGGCTTCGGGAGGGGTTGGGAGGCTGCGTGTGATAGGATGGTCGGGTTTTGGAAGGGGGATTTGAAAGAGGGATGTTGACGGTAAGGAGTTTCAGTTGCAGCTGATGAGAAATCGAGGGAGAGGGGTTTCAGGTGGGGGGAGGCCGCGGGGGAGAGGGGGGATTGCGGGATAGATGTGGTTGGTCGAGATAGGGGGGGCGAGGAGTGCTGTGAGATTGAGGGGGACCAGGAACGTTTCCTCTTTAGTTTCCTTGCTGCGACTGGTGTGTGGGAGAGAGTGGGGGGGTCGGAGGGTGAGTGGGAGGCAGCTTCGGTTCTTGCTAGGGCTAGCCGTGCAGTTTTTAGGGAGGGGAAGGGGTGAGGTCGAGTGGGGATGGTGGCAGGGGTATAAGGGGAGGGCGGGAGATGGGTGGTTGCAGGGTGGGGTGTGTCAGGTATGATAGAGAGGGGAGCGGGTATGGGTAGTGCTGGTGGGTCGGGGGAGAGGTTCAGAGGATGAGTGGTCTTGGGGTGGGTGGCTCGCCATCGTGCCCCCCTTGCTTGGTGTTTGGAGAGGGGAAAAGCAGGGGGTGCGAGATAGGGTGGGGGGGTTTGGGTGCGGCGGGAGGGGACGGGAGACAGATCGGAGAGTGGGGGTTGTCCATGGGTGGTGTTTCTGACTGATTCTGGTGGAGTGGGTGCACTCATGATTGGTGCGAGTTTTAAGATTGGTTTAGGAGGGTTTTCTGATTGTAGTTCTAAGGTCGGTGATGACACGCTTTTAGGCACACTTCAGGGTTCAACTGCTCAAACCTGAGATCCTTCCTATAACATGGGATGTGATATCAACTCCTCCCCATTCCAATCCCGAGACCCCTCCCACACCATGAGATGTGATATCTTAGGCACACTTCAGGGTTCGACTGCTCAAGAAGGTATTAGATTTATTTGGTGCTTACTAGCTAGAGTTTTAAACAGAGATTATTTTAGTTTGTTGGGTACCTTTCTAGGTTCCTCTGTCGCCAGGGAGGATATTCGGACAGCTTCAAGATTTTATTTGCTTAGAAGGGGTATTAGGTTGTTAGTCTCAGAGAGACTTCTTAGAGGGGTTATTGGGCACAACTTCTACATACGCACGTAGGCTATAGGAGTGTAATACTTAATGAATGCAATTCGGAACACTACTAAAATTTAACTTTTTTCAGAGAGGTTATCGGGTGCAGTTTCTAATTATAGTTTCGGGAACAATTCTAAATGCCAGTTTCTTAGAGAGGCTATTGGGGGCAGCTTCAGAAATGCAATTGGGAACACTTCTAAATGCTGTTTTCTTAGAGAGGCTTTTGGCACAGCACATAAATGCAGTTGGGAAGACTACTAAATGCAATTGGGGACACTTCTAAATGCAGCTTTCTTCAGAGAGGCTATTGGGCGCAACACCTAAATGCAATTGGGAGCACTATTAAATGCAGTTGCGAATACTATTAACTGGTATTAGGAACACTTCTAAGATGCAACTTTCCTCAGAGAGGCTATTGAGCGCAGCACCTAAATGCAATTGGGAGCACTATTAAATGCAGTTGCGAACACTACTGAATGCACTTGAGAACACTTCTAAATGCAACTTTCCTGCGAGGGGCTATTAAGCACGACTCCTGAATGCAATTGGGAACACTTCTAAATGCAATTTACCTCAGAGAGACTATTGGGCACAACACCTGGATGCAATTGGGAACATTATTAAATGTAATTGAGGACACTTCTAGATGCAATTTTCATTAGAGAGGCTAATGGGCGTAACTTCAGAATGCAATTGGGATCACTTACTAAATGCAATTGGGATTAGGTGAGAGGCTATTCTAAACGCAATTGGGAACACTTCTAAATGCAACTTTCCTGCGAGAGGCTATTGGGCGCAGCTTCAGGATGCAGTTGGGAACACAGCTAGATGCAATTGTGAATACTTCTACATGCAACTTTCCTCAGAGAGGCTAATGGGCACAATACCTAAATGTGGGAACACAGCTAGATGCAATTGTGAATACTTCTACATGCAACTTTCCTCAGAGAGGCTAATGGGCACAATACCTAAATGCAATTGGGAGCACTGTTAAATACAGTTGGGCACACTACTGAATGCACTTGAGAACACTTCTAAATGTAACTTTCTTCAGAGAGGCTATTGGGCGCCACTCCTGAATGCAATTGGGAACGGTTCAAAATGCAATTTTTCTTAGAGAGGCTAATGGGCACAATATCAAATGCTAATGGGCACAATATCAAATGCAATTGGGAACACTTCTAAATGCAATTTTCCTTAGAGAGGCTAATGGGCACAATATCAAATGCAATTGGGATCGCTTCTAAATGCAATTTGCCTCAGAAAGGCTATTGGGCGCAACTCCTGAATGCAATTGGGAACACTTCTAAATGCAATATTCCTCAGAGAGGCTATTGGGCGCAGCACTTAAATGTAATTGGGAACACTTCTAAATGCAATTTTCCTTAGAGAGGCTAATGGGCACAATATCAAATGCAATTGGGATTGCTTCTAAATGCAATTTGCCTCAGAGAGGCTATTGGGCGCAACTCCTGAATGCAATTGGGAACACTTCTAAATGCAATATTCCTCAGAGAGGCTATTGGGCGCAGCGCTTAAATGTAATTGGGAACACTTCTAAATGCAATTTTCCTTAGAGAGGCTAATGGGCACAATATCAAATGCAATTGGGATCGCTTCTAAATGCAATTTGCCTCAGAGAGGCTATTGGGCGCAACTCCTGAATGCAATTGGGAACACTTCTAAATGCAATATTCCTCAGAGAGGCTATTGGGCGCAGCACTTAAATGTAATTGGGAACACTTCTAAATGCAATTTTCCTTAGAGAGGCTAATGGGCACAATATCAAATGCAATTGGGATCGCTTCTAAATGCAATTTGCCTCAGAGAGGCTATTGGGCGCAACTCCTGAAAGCAATTGGGAACGCTTCAAAATGCAATTTTCCTTAGAGAGGCTAATGGGCACAATATCAAATGCAATTGGGATCACTTCTAAATGCAATTTTCCTCAGAGAGGCTGTTGGGCGCAGTTCAGAGAGAGGCTATTGGGCACAATTTCTAAATACACTTATAGGTTATTGGGTACAACTTCCAAAAGCAAATTTCACATACAGAGGGCAGAGTTTCAGAATGCAAATATAGTGAATTTACAGTGGCGATGCTTTGTTAGTTGAGTGGTAGGGTAGTATGGCCTGAAGTAATTGCTTCTGGCCCCGCCCTTTCCATACTTACTTGATGTTGGCTTCTTGCTTCTCCTGCTGATACCTGCAGATACAACCTGGAGCCGTCTAAGAAAGACCCCTTAAATTTTGTAAGGGCACTGCAGTTCCAAGTAATTAATAAGTCTAGTACAATAGAGGTATTAAATAGACAACATATTGTCGAGATATGCGGGAACTTGGTTCCGTTGCGGATGGTTATATCGAGTGACTTCAAAATTGTTGATCAACTAGTGAACCCCCTGCTGGTTACGACCAATGTGTGGTGTATGAACAACACCATTTTAGAATTCATATTAAGCCACCATGAATTGTTCAATAAAGTGGGATATACATGTACTGAAACCTCCATGCGAAAGGTAAAGAACTAGAGAATTGCACCTAATCTCGGTAGGAATACTAATCAAAGGATAGTAACATCTGAAGTGTCTCCAGAAACAGAGATACATATGCAAAAATGGGATGGTGCAGTGGCAAAGGGACATCCATATGCCAAAAACAGTCCCTTTACATCTAGGAATTCAGTGACTATGCAGACTAAAGAGATAACTGGGGAGGCGAATAAGAATGAGGGGTATTGGCAATGGCTCCCGATAGAATTTAAACCTCAACAAGAACACCGTCCCTGATGAACTGAATGTGATGATATCCTGGAACACCCGAGGAAATCTACATTGTGTAAATAGTTTCTGTATAATAAAATTGCAGGAAACATGGCTGTGTGAACCGTGTGAAATTGATGGATGGTGTAATATATACAAAGTTTAGCGTCAAAAGGAGTGAGAGGACGCCCGAAAGGAGGTTTACTAACAGCCATCAAACACATTGGTCGGGTGTTAAAACCAGTTGGCCGAATGAAATGGTGTTACCGGTGCTGGTGAAAACCACAATAACCCAATTCCCGAATCTGATGGTAATAAATATATATAATCCGCCCAATGGAATACAGAATAAAGCAAATGTGGAGAGGGTATTTAACATTGTAAAAGAATGTGAAAGAGAGCTTCCTATTATAATAGCTGGGGATTTTAATGCAAAGATCGTCCACCCTGATGGTAAAAAAGAAGAAGTGAGGGTTTCGGGGCCCATTGAATATGGATTCTCTGACAAATTTGGTAAATTATGGAGCAATATGATTGTGAAATATCATTTGACAATGCTAAATGGCCACTTTAAAGGTAATGCTAAATGGAGAGCAACTCGTGTGGGAGTGGACAGCTTAACAACGATAGATTATATTATGGTAAATGAAAGAGTCTATGATATGTGCAATGATATGGCAGTAGGTTGTCGTGAGGAGAGTGACCATCTTCCACTGTATGTGTTGCTGGAATATCCGAAAACCGAGATCTCATATCATATGAATGGTAATATTGGGGTTAATAATGCGGCAAACAGGATAATTTGGAACCCCACTCATTTGGAAAAAGCAAATGAAATTGCTAGAAAAGAAAGTGTTTAGTTCCACGATGGATAATAATCAAGAAGCGAGTGTCCAAGATATTATACCAAAATTTGAAAATCTGGTGAATAAAATCAAAAAAGTCTCGATGCAGAAACGGAAGTATTGCAGTAATAGAGAAAGATGGAATCTCTCACACGACAAGCGTAATACCTATGATACGGACATCAATAAGGCCAAGAATGCCCTAAGGAAAGTAATTAAACAAATAGCTAACTCCCAGGCGAATGATGCCACGAAACAGATAACATTTGCAAAAAAACAACATGGTAAGTGGCTGCGAACGCATAAAAAAAGGAAATTTGGCTGAATGTAGCAGCCCAAGCTAGGAGTAATAACCATCAGGGCATATGGAAAGTAATAAATGGAGCAAAAATAAGAACATTACCGGTTAACAGTGTGACAGAAATGGATTGGATTCTACATGTAAAAAATACCCTAGGCTCTTATGCTGTTAAAGAGGAAGGCTTCAAATTTAGGCAAGCACAATGGCAAGGGAATTTTTACGGAAGCCTCCTTAGAAAGGATGATAGTGAAACTACATACCTCCAGAGCAACCGGCCCTGATGGGACTTGCAACGCATTGTTACGTTGTGCGCCCGTAGAATGGCCCAAAGTATTTAACATTTTTTTTTCTTGGGTAGGTAGACATGGGATAATCCCAGAAACCTGGCGAGACAGTATCATCCTCCCTATTCATAAAAAAAGTGAGGGCAAAGATCCAAAAAACTTTCGAATACTAGCTATGCTAGATATTCCTGCAAAAATATTTGCTAAGGTTTTGTTGGAAGATTTGAACCACTGGATAGCAGAGACTGAAATTTTACCAATCTATCAGGCCCGATTTCGTGCAAAATCATCCACATGTCTGCGGTGGAGTATTCTTGGGGTATGCAAAAACTAACAGGATATGCTGTATTTATTGACTTTTCAGCGGCATTTGATTCTGTTATAAGAGAAAAATTGTGGATAAAACTAGCAAATTGGGGGATCCCGCCGGGACTATTACACATGATAAAGCTGCTATACTTGAAGCATCAGTCAGAATTCGTTTAGATGGTGAAGGACGTTTGTCTGAGGCTATTCCAACAGTATGTGTTGTAAAACAGGGGAGTAGCTTAGCAGCCACGTTATTTAGGGGGTAATTCATAGAATTTAGCGCACAAGTGGCGCACGCGGCTGGCGCACAGTGTGCACGTGCGAATCTCTGCGCCAGCCGCGTGCGCTAAAATCCATTTCCGCGCACACTGTTTTCATGGATTTTAGCTACCAAAACCAGCCGTGGCGCACAGTGGCACAGCGACCCTGCAGCAGCGCCAGTTACGCCCCCAATAACGCCCCTCGCGCAGGGAAAAGCCATCAAAATCCCCAATCCAGCGCAAAGGGCTGCGCTAACCCTGTACCAGCACGGCAAGTGGGGAACGTGTATTACTGGGGTTCGCGGGAAGTTTCACACGGGATTGGCCCTGTGCGAGTGGGGTACGTGTATTACTGGGGTTCGCGGGAAGTTTCACACGCGAAAAGGTCCTGTGCGAGTGAGGTACATGTATGACTGGGGTTCGCGGGAATTTTCACACGCGATTTGCCCTGTGCGAGTGGGGTACGTGTATTTTGGGGGTGCGCGGGTTGTTTCACACGCGAAAGGGCCTGTGCGAGTGGGGTACATGTATTACTGGGGTTCGCAGGAAGTTTCACACGTGATTGGCCCTGTGTGAGTGGGGTACGTGTATTACAAGGGTTCACAGGAAGTTTTACACGCGATTTCAGCAGGGTACGTGTATTTCAGGGGTGCGCAGGAAGTTTTACACACGATTTCAGCAGGGTACGTATATTTCAGGGGTGCGCGGGAAGTTTCACACGCAATTTCATTAGGGTACCTGTATTTTAGGGGTGCGTGGGAAGTTTTACACGCGATTTCAGCAGGGTACGTGTATTTCAGGGGTGCGCGGGAAGTTTTACACGCGATTTCAGCATGTTATGTGTATTTCAGGGGTGCGCGGGAAGTTTTACACGCGATTAGCCTGGGTACGTGTATTTCAGGGGTGCGCGGGAAGTTTTACACGCAATTTCAGCAGGCTACGTGTATTTCAGGGGTGCGCGGGAAATTTAACACACGATTTTGCTGTCAGAGCGGGGAACGCATATTTTGGGGGTGTGCAGGGAGTCCTACATGTGAATTCGTAGTGTGGGTCCTCCCAGGTGTCCCTTCTACCCCCTCCATGGCCCCTGCAGGCAGCACACACCACAGGGGACTACCCTGCACCCCTGGTCATGTCCCCCAGCACCCCCCCCCTCAGCATTGACAGGCACCTGCCAGCAAGCCCCGACACATGTCCCCCAGCACCCCCACCCCCCAGCATTGAGGGGCACCTGCCAGCAGGCCCCCACTCATTTCCCCCTGCACCTCCACCCCCCCAGCATTGACAGGCACATGCCAGCAGGCCCCGACACATGTCCCCCAGCACCCCCACCCTCCAGCATTGACAGGCACCTGCCAGCAGGCCCTGACACATGTCCCCCAGCCAACACGTCATCACAATCTAGATCCCTGGCTCTTATGGCCACCCAAATCCCACCCCATGCCACCCCAGTCCAAACACCCAATCAAGCTTTATATTCACTCCAAATTGAAATCCCCATTACATGATAGATCATAAATAAGCAGTATGCGCATGAGTACAAGTCTGTCCGACCCACACAATGGCAACACATGACCGGGAAAACCCACATTGTGACATGCATGAAACCAATGAGAGAAGACCACTCATTGAAGTAAGAAACAAAAATGTATTCAAGTCAAAATGAAGGAAATGAAATCAAAACACACAATAATGCACAATAATGCCAATAATAATCAAAATGCAGCATGTCCCAAAAAATGATAAATAAATAAAATGCAAATCCAAAATAATCCAAATGAAAATGTGTCCAAAGTCACCGTCCAAGAAAGCAAATCCAAAGGGAAAGAAAAGCGTAATATCCATTGCTCCATGGTGAAGAAAAAAAAAGATGAAGGGGAAAGATCCACTGTAAAACTATGTACAAATAGCAAATCCAGGGTCCATGAGTCCAACGACATAAATGAAACCTACAATGAAACCTACCTAATTACTAACTATATACAAAAATGTGGGGCATAGTCCATGCGCCCCAAATGAAAGAAAAAAGAAATTAAACTTAACACTAATGAACTATATACAATGGCGCCGGGCAAGTCCAACGGCTCACTTGTTGATGTCATGGGCCAGTTCATCATCGAACTCCTGTTCAATGTCTTGGAGGCAGGCCTGTTCTCTGGCCCCGAGGTCTAGTAGGGATAACCCCATGTCCACCTCCAACTCCCTGCAAATTCCCTCGAGGCACTCAGCCCGCCTCAGCGCCCTGCGCATGGAGTTCTCCGCCCTGACCATTGTGAGCCGTGCCTCCCCCGCCCGCCGCTGCTCCGCACCTATCTGCTGGCCCAACAGTTGCCACACGGAAGACACTCCAATTCCAGGGTCCTCCTTCCCTCCGGCCGATGCCTGCCCCTCTGATGTAGATGGCCCCGAGCCATGATGCCTCCCACGTTGAGCCTGCCGCTGCCTCTGACGCAACTGCCTCTGCCAGCACGACGGCATCCAGGCTGATGGAATCCACCGACGCCGTCGTGCACGTGCCCTGCCCGATGATGCCGGCACATCCTCCATCTGCTGGGGTCCAGTTGCTGTGGTGTCCACCCCTGCTGGACCTCCGACTCCCGACTGTGGCAGGGATGGGATCCCCACCAAGCTGGCTGCATTGGTCAGGGCAGGTCCACAGGGGGCCCTGGTGGCATCTGGGCCGGAAGACGGCATGGAGATCGACTGGCGCACAGAGGAGGAGAGGGCCGCCAGAGTGGCCGACACATGTACAAAACCCCCGACCATGGACACTCCCAACTGGGCCACGTCGGCACGCTGCTCTTCGTGATGACGTGCGTGCTCCCCCCGGGAAGCACGCACGTCATCGCGAATGTCACGCGTGCGCTACGCAACACCAATCAGGACCTTCTCCATACGACCAGGGATCCCCTCGTCCGCAGGTAGAGGAGTGTCAGATGACATGGACATCCCCCCTACCTGCGGACGGCCCTGGGATGGGGCATCCCTGCTAGTGCATGGTGGTGCAGTCACAGTGTCAGGGACAGTGACATGCACAGGCCCCTCCACGGCGACCTGTGCTGCCTCCTGCCCCTGCCCCTGGACTGCACCACTTGCACCAGTGGTACCACCCCCACCAGGCCCCATGTGCGGCCCAATAGCAGCCTCCTCCTCTGTGGAAACCACCAACCTGGATGGCTCCACACCGTCTTCCACCGTTGCAAGCCCCTGTGGGGGCTCACCCACCCCTTCCGCTGCAGCCATAGTGGCAGACGCAGCACCAGTCCCCTCGGTCCCGGACAATGGTAAATTCTGGGAGGGTGACTGGGCCTTGCGTCGCCGGCTGGTGGGGGCATCCCTGCCGCTTTGCTCCACAGCGCCGTCTCCAGCCTCTTCATCACTTGCCACTGTGTAGAGGGAGACATAGAACACAAGCATCAGGGTACTGTACAATGGTCCCCTAGACAGGAAGCAATAGCAGATGAGTGGCACTGTCAAACATCACTTCCATCATGTCCCCCCACAACACATGGGTCAGTGCACGCAAAACACATTCAGTAACAGGCATGGCGCATGCAATGGACATTAGCATACATGTACAATGGACTCTTGAAACATACAATGCTGGTTTGAAACTCACATGCATCATGGGTCATGCCTATCACATGCACACACTTCACCGTAGGTTCATCCATCTGGCCTTGCACACCCCAGACACAGTGGATACAAGGATGAGTAAGCTGCATCAGTGAATCTGAACATTATCACAGACATGTGTCATGCATCCATGGCATTTACAAGTCACAGACACGCAAGTCAGACACACAGACATGGAAACCATACATGTACATGACCGCAGCACCCATCTCTCACACCCCATCCATGTCCAATAACAGAGACAGGCATACATTAATGTGTGCATTCCGCATACTGCTCCGCATGTTGCATTGTAACACATGCACCTACCATGTGGTTCACACATTACTGGTCTCACATGCATGACCATGATGTCCCTGCACACACACATACGTACATGGCCTATGTCAGACATACAGGCAAGTATCAGACAACCAGCACCCTGCAACATGCCCTGTCTCACACAGCAATGCTTGGCCACTTACCGCTCAACTCCAGACGGATCTGCCTCTGAAGGATCTGGGCATGGAGCGCTGGGGCTACGCGTTCCAGGACCCTCATATGGATGGTACTCATGCTGCCCCAGCCCCCCTCCACGAGGCGCCGGGCCTTTACGAGGGTCCTGGACCTCAAGTCCTCCCAGCGCTTCTTGACTTGCTTGATGTTGCGGGTTGCCACCCCCTCTGCGTTGATGGCAACCACAAAGTCGTCCCAGATCCTATCCCGTCCTTCCTTGTTGGCGCGTGATGTTCCGAAGAGGGCATCATAATACCCCAGGACATGCTCCACCAGGACACCAACTTCCTTCTGACTGAAGCTGGTGGCCCTCTGCCCCTCTGGCTGGGGGTCGCCAGTGGTCTCAGATGGTGTTTGCCCCGACATGGCGACCCCCGAGGCAGGCGTGGGTGGGCAACTGGGTCCTGGGGCTGGGCTGTGGAGCGATGGTATCCCAGTCGGGAGTCTTCTGTTCCTGCAGGGGTAGACACAGCAACTGGACCCCTGCAGATGGCTGATGTGCAGGCACCAAATAGCAGGGCACGTGGGCAGCAGGCAGTCAGGCAGCAGCAGATGGCAGGTGGGAGTGTGCTCGGGGCTCTGGGGGGCAGGAAAATGGCCTTCAGGGCAGGAGCGTGGTCTTCCGTGTGTTTACGCGTGGCCAGCTTGATACGGAGTGATTTGGCACGTGAAAAAATTGCACATCAGCGTGTAATTCGAGGAAAGGCCCTTAGCGCGTAAGCACGTCAGCACACGTACGCGATTTCATTGGACCAAAGGCCCTTAGCGCATAAGCGTTGCCCTTTCGCATGTAAAACTTCCCGCGAACCCCAGGAATACACGTACCCCTCTCGCACAGGGCCCATTTGCATGTGAATCTTCCCGCGAAGCCCAGGAATACACATACCCAGGCCAATCGCATGTGAAACTTCCCGCGCACCCCTGAAATACACGTACCCTGCTGAAATCGCGTGTTAAACTTCCCGCGCACCTCTGAAATACACGTAACCTGCTGAAATCGCGTGTAAAACTTCCCGCGCACCCCTGAAATACACATACCCTGCTGAAATCGCGTGTAAAACTTCCCGCGCCCCCCTGAAATACATGTACCCTGCTGAAATCGCGTGTAAAACTTCCCACGCACCCCTGAAATACATGTTCCCTGCTGAAATCGTGTGTAAAACTTCACGTGCACCCTGAAATACACGTATCCCACTCAGTATATGCGTGCTTTTTATTTGTGCACACTTTTGTAATGCGCAGGGACACTACCGCCTGCCTTCGTGTGGCAGACATGTTTAGGCCTGTGCGTGTCTTTGCCTGTGCACGGGTTTGACCTATTCGATTCCATGAATATGTGAGGTTCGCGTGCGTGTGGGTGTTCCGTGTACTTCCCAGCAGTACTTCCCCTGTTACGCCTTCTTTTTCACGCGTTATTCCCCATTCCGCGTGTTTCGCCCCCTGTTCCGCCTACTTTTGTTGTGTGCGCTGCGCTATGTGCACTTTCGCTGTGCGCTTAGCGCACGCTGTTTGGAGACGTGTGCGCCAGCGTGTGCCATGCACGGATTTGGCACACAACCAGTGGGAAAGTAGCGCAGCACCTTCCTTGAATCGCACGCGTGCGCTTGTTTTCTCACGCTTGCGCCTCCTTGCGCCTGCTTGCGCTGGGATTTTCAGCGCACGTTTGTTCCATGAATCGGCCCCTTAATATTTACTTGGACGATTGCATGAATGAGATGGATAAGTCCGTCACAGATGCGTTTAAGCTGGGTAAGATTCATTTAGCCTGGCTTGGTTATGCGGATGACCTGGTCCTGTTGGACTATACGCCAATAGGGCTCCAAAATAAGCTAAATTGGGGCACTGTTGAGCAGCCGGCATCATGGCTGCCTAGCCTGTGAGCTCTGTGACCCACCGACTGCAATCCGTGCACAACGGTGGCATCCGACAGCATGACGCCCTGAAAATTTCTCCATTGCACCCAAAAAGCACAGGGCACACTCAGTCGAAAAAGCAAGAAGACATGAGAAGGCAGACCTGAGTTACAGGCATCTTTGCTGCCCTCCACGTGTGGCTGCTGGGCCCGCCCCTTGGACGAGTTGCGAGCGGGACGGCTGTGGGGCCTCGGCACGTGCAGGCCTGCTGAGGCAGCGTGCACTGCCGTGCCCCTGTCTGGCGCCGCACCTGGGGGTGAGGAGGTGCGGAGCTGATGAGGGACCACGACCTGGACGAGCGAGCAGGGAGAGGGAGCTGTCCGCCCCCCCAATCGGTGCTGCCGCCGCGGGCTCCGGCCGACTGTGGGCGGCAGAGGTAGGTTCCCACCCTCCCGTCGGCCCAGCGCTGCCGGCCTCGGTGGTGCCTGCGGCCAAGAGTGGGGTCTTGAGATCTCCTGCTGCCTCTCCTGCTCCCCCCCTCGCCGTCCTCCACATCGAGCCGCTTCGTTGGACGGCTGGGGCCCCCTGCCTCCCCTGCTCCCCCATAACCCGGCCAAGGTGGACTGGGCCGCACCACCGGATTTTGGTCTGACTGCACCTTCCCCCCAGCCCGCCTTGGAGCGGCGGATTGGGTGCTGGAGGGGCTAGGCTAGATCATAGTGCAAATAGTACATTGTCACTGCCTCATTTCAGTCTTGGCCTGGGACACACTGTCCCCTACTTGGGGTTTGGGAGCCATAGCCCCAGCTATCAGGGGGCTGGACTGGCCTGCACCCACCACCACTGCGCACTGGAACATTGAGGGATCTACTGGCAAGCTCGCTGGGTGAGGCGGGACGGGACACAGGGACTCTGGCCATGCTTGAACCCATCCACTGTGAACTGCAGGTCCCAGCCATCTCCACCACTAAGGAACACCCCCAACCCGCCCTGTAAATACTTTGCAGCCCTGCAGGCTCCCAGGCTCACACAGTGACCCTGGGAAACATACTGGCCACATCTGAGATCGCCTGCCGACACTGGGATTAGCACTGACCGCCGTCTCTGAAGCTGCCGTAATTCAGTTGCCCGCTCCCTCACATTACAGGCCACCTGTCCCCCCACTGGGCCCCCACTGCTGCCAATCCGCCACGCCTGGGCCCTGACCTCCCGTCAGGGGTAGCCATCTAAACTCCGGACCAGGACGGCTTGGCCATCAAAGACAGAGACGCTCTGCTGTTTTCACTGCGAGCCCTCCTGACTTCCGCTCGCAATCTACCCTGCCTAGTGAGACGCCAGTCCCCCCCTACTGCTGCAATGTCAAACAGAGCGCGGGGGTCACCCAAGTCGGGGGCAATGGACAAATTTGCTAAGGCGTCGCCTAGGCCGGAACAGGGCTCATCCAGCGCAGAACAGGAGGAAATAGATCTGCCGCCAGCTCCCCCTCAGACGGATCTAACTACCATAATGGAATCAATGGGAAAAAACTTTGCAGCCTTTCATGAGAAACTTGATGACATCAATGCGAATGTGGCCTCGCTAAAAACCAAATTGGACCAACACGGAGCCAGATTATTGGAGGCGGGGAACAGAATTGGAACTACCGAGGATGGTGTTCACACCCTACAAAATACGGTCACGGAACTCGTGCGTGACATGAAACAGGTCAAGGCTAAGTGTGATGACCTCGAATCTAGGTCACAAAGAAATAATATCCGCATAGTGGGTGTTCCAGAATCGGCACTTAAGGGGCGGATGGAACTTGCGGTTGAACATCTACATCTACTGAAAGATCTCTTGGACAATCCCGTCCTATCTCCGTTCTTCACTGTTGTCATATTGCGGCAGAGATGGCGGGTGTGGAATCGCTGGCGAGGAATCGCTGGCGTTACAGTCCGTCCTTGAGCTTCCCGGCACGGCTTCTTTCTGCACCGTTCTAGATGTTGCACGCGTACGTAGCCGGAAGTATAAATTCCATCACTTCCTGGTTACATACGCGTTCCAACGTTTCCGGGTTTCCTCCTGTGCCACTCCCACTGTGTTCTCGCTTCCTCTCCTTTTTGCTCGTTTGCTACCCCGTTTCTTGGAAGTCCTTTTTTCTTACTCCCGCTAGCCCCTAGTTTTTTTCTACCTTTCCCTTCCTCCCTGATTACTCTTCTCCTCGCCTTTATCCTTCCTTTTTTCTTCCCTGTTTACATTGTATCCGCTGTGTACCAGACCTTGGCCTGCTGTTTGGACTGCCTTCGTCTTGCCTCCTTATCCGTTTGATCTGCTGTGTACTCCGATCCGTGCCTGTTTCCTGGTCTGCCTTAGCCTTTTCCTCAAACCTCCTGGACCTTGTTGTTGCTCTCTTCTGCCTACTCCTGGAGTCCAGTCCTTGTGCGTTCTAACCAGCTTACCTTGCCTCATCTATCTGAAGGAAGTCTCTTAGGGGTATTTTGTGCCTCCGGCTTTTTCCCCTGCTGGCGCCTCCGGTGGGGTTACCCCCGTTGCCCCTATTTTTAGTGGCACGGTGGCATCCTATCGAGGGCGTCCTTACCTTCATAAAAAAAAAGAGAGACCTTCAAGACACAAGGACCTAAGAAGAAAGAGGAAGGTGAGGAGTTGGGGGAAGGGGGAGAGTCTACCTTATCGTCTGAAGAAGAGGACATTACCGACGTTAGTGACAACTGTAGAGCGGGCCCACCATGCACTGGCACCATGCCCAAAGCCAGGCGACTTCCCCAGGCCGATAATTGCAAAGCTCTTAAGCTCTTAAGCTATAAAGACAGGGATCACATTCTCTGCCTAGCCAGGGAAAAAGGTCAACTAAGACTGGACTTGCAAGTCATTAGGATTTTTCCTGATTTCTCTGTAGGTGTGCAACTGGAGCGGCGTCAATTTGGAGGGGTGAAAAAGTGTAACGCACACTTGTTATCCACGGGACGTCACTCAGCCTGTTCTGACCTCTTACGACCTCGAACCCTTCCCTGGAGGCTACTCGACTGGAGACTGGGCCTGAAACACAGGATTGGTAGAGTGTAATTCCCTATTGTCTCTGTGTGCTTGAACCCCTTCTTCCCCGGGGTCCAACCCTTCCCTTTGATCCACAGCTCACCTTGTTTTCTTGGATAGTGTGCTCTCCATCTTGCTTTCAGTGCAGGGGCGCGTTGATTGATGCGGGCTCGTTGCTGCCTATTTACTTCACTGGCAAGAGTCCGACAGGTAAGTATAATGAGTCTTTTGAACAGTTCTCTAACTTCGTTCCTTTCCTTCCTTAGATGATGGCCGGCGTCCGGGGATGGCGGCGTGCTGCTGAGATGAGTAGCGCTGAAGGTGACTGAGAGCACGATGCACGATGCACCCCTTTCGTATTTGTATTGACCTGAGTTCTTTTTCTGTGTCTTTTAGGTGCCGCATGTTTTCAGCGTGGATGCCGGTTATGAAGAACAAATGCGGTGAGTAAGCGTGGTATGCAGCGCCTCTAGATGTTTCCACGCTAACCTGGAGTGTCTTTTCCCTCTTACAGATGGATGAGAAGTTCCGGAGACAGAGTTCCTCCGGAGCGGCTGGGATTCAGGTAAGCGTTTGAAGTTCGTACAGTCTTTAAGAATAAGCGAAGATTTGCAGAATGCTTACTAATGCCTTTTTTCTGTTCTTTTCCCTTTTCCTTAGGAAGCGGCATGCCGGGATGGGAATGACACAGCCGAAGATGCCCGAAGAACAGAAGGAGCGATGAATGATGGGCAGAAGTGCTGCAAGGTAAGGCTGTTCCTAATGGTGAGTGTCACGCTGCAGGTGCAGAAAACGCAAAGCATGTTCCTCAGCCTGGGTGTGGCTTAAATAGTCTCTGGGTATCCCAGGTGTTTCAGGGCTGAACCACACCCAAAAGACTAGTCCTCACATGCAGTTCTGGGAACCGAAATATGTGGGGGCATCCATCTTGTCCCCATCAATGCACTACAAGTCCAATCCCCAATGTTATCCTATGGGAGTGAGTGAGTCTGGTGCCACAAGCGCCAAGTCTGACTCTAAGTGGGTCTTTGGAGGGATGCAGAGGCCCTTGAGGGCCATGTAGGTGATCCTGGCCTGTCTCCAGCCTGACATCTTGGAGGGCTGGGGACATGAGGGGCAGGAATCATGACAAAAAGATGCTACGAGAAAGGAAAATTGAATATGCAATACTCTTCCCTGTCCGTTTGAAATTCACTCACCGCAGCAAACTCTACTTCTTCACGGTCCCCGTAGAGGCAGTCAAGTTCACTGAAGCTCAAACCCTGCTAGCGGAACTGGAGGGGGATCTAATGGACAACGACTAGGGTTCTGGCCCCCCTCGTCTCACATGACAACCTGCTCTACATGGCGACCTGTGACCTTCCCCTGACTACTCACTGCGTCCCTTCAGCTTTGTAGCATCTGGAGTCATCGATGCCAGACCGCCACCACCTTGATGGCACCACCAATAGAAGGGGAACACATCTCTAGCTGGCTCTACCACGCCCCCACACGCTGGGGTCGTATCATTGCAGACAGGTCGCACATGAACTCACCACTTCTGGCCCTCATCTGATCAGATCTTGCATGTCAATGATAAGTTTGTTCTGTAACCGAATGTGTCATTTGTCGTTTGAAGATGTATGATGTTTCAACACAACACTATTTACCAAAGTTGGTCACACGGCAGCAGCGACCCCCTTTGCAGCTGCAATGGTCTGAAAAGCAGAGCTTTTACGGTTATGCCCCTGTTGGGCTACTGGCACGCAATTGGTTGCTCCTGGGGAAGGGAATTCTACACTGCTAGTTGGGACTGGGCAGTGAGGATGGAGGGTGGGGAAATTGGGGAATGTTACATAAAAACTGGCAGGAAGGAAGCAACTGGTATTGTGAGGTGGTACGTTCATGCTGCAGCGGCGCATACAAAGTTGGGCCGAGACAGATCCTTCAGTTGGGATCTCCCATAGTCTTCCTCCATGTCCATTAAAATAATGACGTGGAATATTCGGGAATTAACGAATTTCACTAAGGCTCGTAAGATTATCACTTATCCGCAGGGACATGGAACCAAGATACTCCTACTTCAGGAGACGCATGCTCTGAAGCACATGGCATCAAACCTAGCACAGACTTGGGGCCCTAATAGGTTTTACACGCAATACTCCACTCAATCCAGGGGGGTTCTGACCCTTATCCACAAATCAGTAAAATTCACACTCCATACGTCCCATATAGACACGGAAGGCAGATATGTGATCCTCCATTGTACGCTGGCCGGAGGGGAATGCTTACTGGTAAACTCGTACGGGCCAAATATTGACTCCCCGGACTTCTTTGATACGCTGGTCTCCCTCCTCGCAAGATATGTGGGGGTTCCCATCGTGTGGGTGGGGGTCATGAACCTTATACTGGACAATACACTCGATAGAACGGGCAGCGCCCCCAGAGCCATGCCCCGGGCCGTAAGGCGACTCAAAACACATATGATGTCCCGGAATCTGAACGACGTGTGGCGAACGCTACACCCCCTGGAGAGAGATTATACTTTCTATTCCACAGTACACAACAGCTCATCGGGAATAGACATGCTTCTGGTGTCCGGCTGCCAGATGGGTAAGATAACTGACACCAAGATACTAGCGCGTAGACTTTCTGATCTTTCCCCGGTGCTGATGCAGATCCAACTAGGCCCTGGCCCACCCATCCACCCTGCCTGGCATTTCAAATCTGAGGCGCTGCGTGACATAGTTTTTAAAGCTGAGATCCTATTGGATGTTAACACCTTTTAAATAAATGGCATGACACCTCTGAGGGGACCCGCTGGGAGGCATTCAAAGTATTCATTAGGGGGATGTGCATATCTAGGGAGGCTGGGGTACTGCAAGCCATTAGAAAGGCCCTTCATGCCTCTGAAACAAAACTCAAAGCGCTAGAACGCGAGCATGCCCTGTCACCCTCCCCTGCTGCTTTGGCAAGGGTTAGAGCCGAGCTTGAACTGTTTGAATCTCACACCCTCAGCGAAGTGCGGTACTATGCCCGGCCTCTGGCCGCACAGAGATATGGTGAGGGAGATAGACCGGGCAGAACCCTAGCGAGGTTGGTACGCACAGAGGGAGGCAGGACCCCACATAGATAGCATTATAGATGCCCAGGGCACAAGGCACTGGTTTGATCAGGGTATCATTGACACGTTTGCAGACTTTAACATTGCTTTATATGGCCCCCGGCAGGAACACACAGCCCACGATCTAGACGACCTTCTCGAACATATCCCAATGACCATTATTTCCCAAGATACCAAAGAACAACTTGACACCCCATTCACCCTGGAAGAGATTGTTTGGGTCATCTCAGACCTACCCAAGGGCAAGGCCCGGGCCCCGACGGGCGCACGTCAGAGTTTTACCAAGAATACGTAGCAATCCTGGCACCGGTACTTTACGAGGTGTGGGCTGAGTCTCTCCTATTAGCCATCCTCCCAAGACCCTTAAGACTAGCACTGATAACTGTTCTTCCCAAGGCAGGGAAGCTCCCAGACGAGTGCGGTTCCTATAGGCCTTTATTGCTTATAAACACGGATATGAAAATATACGCTAAGGTAATACCGAACAGGTTCCTTCCAATCATGCCACATTTGGTCCATCCAGACCAAAGTGGTTTTGTCCCCGGCCGCTCCACTGCCATCAATATCCGCCGACTCTTTAACGTGATGTAAAGAAACAACCCATAGGCTGATGCTGTAGCGGTCACGTTGGACGCCCAGAAGGCGTTCGATATGGTCTCCTGGCAATATATGTGGGCTGTGCTGGGGAAAATGGGGGTGGGACCATGAATGCTCTCCTACATAAAACTACTGTATGCAGGACCTACGGCTAGGGTCCTGGTAAACTCTCTGACCTCTCCTCCCTTCCCGCTATATAGGGGTACCCAACAGGGCTGTCCATTCTCCGAGATCCTATTTGCGCTTGTCATAGAGCCCATGGGAGACAGCGTCAGGGACCGATATACACGCAAAGGTATACGCATGCGAGACACACCGGAACTCATCTCACTCTATGATGACGATGTACTTTTATATGTCAGGAACCCATTTATATAGCTAGACGCGATAATCCGTGACATAACCAAGATAGGCACGTACTCGGGCTTCACCATCAATTATTCTAAATCAGAGCCATGTCCTCTCACTGCGGCAACGCAGCAACCCTCATGTGAGTTTCCCTTGCGCTGGTCCCCTGGTGGCATTAAATATCTGGGTGTGCAGGTGTCGTCATCCAGATCCTCCCTGTTGGCAGATAACTACGTAGCCACGGCGCAAGCTCATAGAATTAAAACTAGAAAGGTGGCGCTGTCTCCCACTATCTCTCGCAGGCAGGTTATCCCTGATAAAAATGATAGCGGTCCCCAAGCTCCTCTACATCTTTGCTAACGTACCAATATGGCCGGGGAAGAACTACTTTAAAAAGCTCCACGCGGCGTGCACCCAATTCCTTTGGCACTCCGACGCGGTCCGCAAGAAGTGGCAGTATATGGCCCGCCCCTATGAAAAGGGGGGCTTCGCGGCCCCTGACTTAACATTGTTTTTGATGGCGGCACAGGCCCAGCACGCCACGCATTGGTACATGCACTCACAGCCCCCCCACATGTGAAACTTGAAAAGCTGGCGGGAGAGGGGAATAATATCATGTCCCTAATATTACTCCATGCATATCAAACTGACGCCAAGCTGACCCGGTGGCCACCACGATCAAGGCATGGAACAAACTGCTGCAGTCACGGCCAGAGCACCGCCCATACTACAAGTGGCTCCCCATCTGGCAGTTTCCCGAACTCTCCCCCACACACGATGGACACCTCCTGCGACTCTGGTCGGACTTGGACTATCGAGCCTTAACAGATCCATACCCTGACGGGAAATGTATTACCCCTCAGACGTGGAGACCCGAGCACTCTGGCTTGCCGCTATCATTGCTACAATACTTCAGACTGAGGGAGGCTGTCCATGCAATGTGGCCCACCTTCCTAGACCAGCCCCCGGACTCACCTGAGATCCAATACATTGCCAACTCGCCGGGCGCCAGGGGCATAATATCCTCTCTGTACAAAATGCTGTTGGGGAAGTCAGGGGAGATACCCCCCAAACCACGGGAGGAATGGGCGGGGGAGCTGGTGTTGGAAATCTCTGAGGGGATGTGGAATAAGATGTGCGCGCATACTTGCAAAGTCTCACTCAATGCCAGGTTCAGATGCATACAGTATAAACTCTGAAACAGATTATATTACACGCCACATAGAGTAGCAAAATGTGCACGCACCCAGGCCCACACATTCCCGAAGTGCAGATCGGAGGGGGTTGACCACATCCATATGTTCTGGACCTGCAATGCACTTGGCGCGTTCTGGACGAATGTGACAAAAGCTCTATCAGAAATAATAGAGGACCCGGTTGACCCCGACACATTGGCTTTGTTGTTTGGGTTATGGACTGGGGTTGGGGGGAAAAAATGCCCAAATTCCTGAACATAGGCGCCATGGTGGCCAAAAAATGTTGGAAGCGCCGCTCACCCCCGACATTCGAAATGTGACTAAAATCCCTCACTTGGACACAGACGTGCGAAGAGTAATAAATTGGTTCCCTCCCCATGGCATCCCGACCTAGAAATGTATGGACTGAGTTTTTGCACCTATTTGAGCAATAGAGACAGTGTTGAGTGGAAATCCACCCCCTCACCTAACCTGCCTGGAGCCCCCTAGGTCCTGATCTCTATACGCCTTATTGTACGGTTTACTTAATCCTCTCTCAAGGTGTTAAGAACTAATGTATGTTAAAGTTTGTTGACAATATGTTACTGCTGCTTCTGTTTAGCGTAATGCAATGCATGTTGTACCTGTCACAAGTTCCAGCCAATAAATAAAAGTTTAAAAAAAACAAAATAAGCTAAATTGTTTGATACAATTTTCTGAAATTAACGGCCTGGTAATAAATATAGCAAAAACAAAGGTGATGGCCTTTTTAGGCACCAGAAAACAATCCTGCTACAAAACATAAATGGACGGTGAAAAAATAAATCATTGAAAGGGTTGAATGATCTTTTTCGGTTTTGCAGAAAACTAAAACTCAAAAAATACTTTGAGGAAATCACTTTAAGAAAAAAGAAAGAAGTGACACCATCGCCATCTATACTCACTGAAAAAATGGTGGAAGACACTGTAGATTTGCTAAATATTGAAGAAGATCAATTTTACACAAAAGACATATTTTTGGAAGAGCTAGGAATATTTACAGATCTTTCAGAAGAAACCAAACTGAAACCGAAATCAACATTCATTCCAATTCTTTCTTCAGATAATGTGATTGAAGTTTTTCAAAAAACAGTGAGCAACAGAATACGGAAGGATTATCTTGACAACAAGTATACCAAAACAAGCAATAATTTAACTAAGGAGGAAAGACTAGCTCTTAACGATTTAGCAAAAGATACGTCCATCATAACAAAGGCAGCAGACAAAGGTGGTAAAATTGTTCTATTTAACCGAACAGACTACATCAGGGAAGGATTGAAACATCTCAACATGAAAGTATGTTATGAAGTACTAACCCATAACATGCTACCGGAGTTAGAACTTGAATGGAATGAAAAAATCAAAAATTGGTTTGATCAAAATCTCTTAACCGAAAAAGAATACCAATGCTTACTTTGCAAAGACACCATTCTTGGAACAATATATATTTTGCCCAAGGTGCATAAGGCATTTAAAGACTTTCCTGCATTGCGACCAATAATAAATGGGATTGGCTCGATAACTGAAAATATCTCACAATACATTGACACTCATCTCCAACCATTAACAGCAAATCTTTCATCCTTTGTCAAAAACTCTAAACATACAATCCAGCAACTAAACCATATACCGTGGGACAACAATTACCTTTTTGTAACACTAGATGTAGTTCAACTATATACCAGCATCAAGCACAACAAAGGTCTGGAAAGTACAATGTATTTTTTGAAAATAAGATCAGTCTCCTTCCTACAACAAAATCTAATGATCATGGAAATGTTACACTTTTGTCTTCATCATAATATCTTTATTTTTGACAATGTCCTATACAAACAATTGCAGGGGACTGCTATGGGGTCCACATTTCCCCCTTCTTATGCCAACCTACTTATGGGACTATTTGAGATACAACATGCTTGGAAACACCCCAGTTTTTCCAACAATATACGCTTCTGGGGTCGCTTTATGGATGACATTTTAATAATCTGGGAAGGAGACCTAAAGCAACTTGATACCTATGTGTTGCATTTGAACAACAATATATTCAATTTATCATTTACAAAAACAGCCAGTCCAACTAACATTGAATTTTTAGATTTGGAATTATTTGTGGAGGAGGACCAGATCCAATCCAAATTATACACAAAACCATCAGCTGGAAACAGTCTCCTTTTTGCTTCATCCTATCATCCTAAGCACATAATCTATAACATTCCTTATGGGGAGATCTTAAGGATGAAAAGAAATGGTAGTACTCAGCTCACCTTCCAAGAAAATTTGAAAAAGACAATAACAAAATTCAAACAAAGAGGATATAGATCTAATAACATCAAAACTGCAATCAACAAAGCTACAAAAATCTCAAGGGAAATGCTACTAATTGACAAACCCAAGATTGGATCATCAGAACATAAAATCCAGTTCATCACAACTTACAGCACTAAGGCTACCAAAATCAAACGTATACTATCGGAATATTGGAACATTTTACTGACCAATTCAAGTCTTCAAAAACAGTTAGACAACACACCAAGCATTTGTTTTCGGAGGGCGCCAACAATCAGGAACCTAATCAGCCCTAGCTTTCTAATTCCGATTCCAACTATCAAGAAAACATTTTTTCAAACTACAATCAGGGGTACACATAAATGTGGACACTGCAAACTGTGTCCAATTATGCACCAAGGAAAGAAAGAAATTGACCTACCAAATGGTACAACAAAACAAATTAATCAATTGATTAACTGTAACTCAACGTTTGTGATTTATGGTATTGAATGTGTTTGTAAGAAACTTTACATTGGGAGCACAATACGGAAATTGAAGGTGAGGATCTTTGAGCATATCAGAGCCATCAAGCACAAGGACCTTAGATCACCCCTGTCTGTTCATATTATTAATGAGCATCCTAATTTTGACACTTCATTACTTAAAATCTTTGGTAGGAGAAGATTTCCTCGCACCCTAGGGGAGGTAACAAACAGGAAACATTACGCAAACAAGAGAGTAAATGGATTTGTAATTTGGATGTCTGTGCTTCTGGATTGAACTGTGATTCAGAAATGTACAACTGGTTATAAACTATGTTTGGATAATGTATGAACATTTTTTTGTGAAAATGAGCATACAACATGTATATCTTTTTCTCTCATCTGTCCTTTCCTCTCTACATGTAAAACAATCAACACCAGGGGCAACCCATTTGTTCATTAAGCTAATTGTTATACAGAGATATACCTTTATTCATTTCAGCCCCTTTTCTCTACATATCATTATATAACTAATATTAGGGGCATATATCTTGTAATTTTTTGATTAAGCCATTAGATGGTAAACCATTTTTGATTGACTCTCTTTGATCAATCAGTAAGATCTGCTAAAAATATTTAGTTAAACAAAACTTATAAAACTATACAGTCAGAATTAATATTACTTACATTAGCAGCGATTATAAACTTGCATGGAGCCTTTAAACAAATACATAATTTAGAGTATATTTGTTGGCACAGCGCCGTTTGGGCTCATAAAGTGGTACCCAATGCTCCAAAATGGCTGCCAGGAGCATACCGTGCGTTCCGGTGCGGTGACGTCATCACGTCACGCAATTTTACGTGCCGGTCTACACGCTTTAAATAGCGCAATTCAAACAACAGTAAGATGCGAAAGCACCCGAGGAGAGGGAAAGACGTATCAAGGCCATACTTAATACTGCTCATTAAATATGAACCTGAACCAGGGTAAGACACACTTGGAATTATATATTTTTTCTCGTATCTTTTACAAACCTATATACTCTTCTCTTATAGCCAAATCATTTAAAGGTAAATACTATTCTTTCCCCTTTTTCTCTGTCACTTTTTCTCTTCCCCACAGCTATAAGAAAAAGACCTAAGATTTAACCCAGATCTAAACCAGATTCTACAGAAGGGAGTCATTTACTTCTGACTTAGGATTTTGATTCAAGAATATTGTCATACTTTGGGGTGAGTCACCATAATATAAAACTTTTTCAGAATTTTAAGGAGAAAAAAAGGCACACTTTTTTTGACTATATATAAACCGGTATGGGAAACACTAATCTGACATTTGTTTTCCTTCTTTTTCCTTTTCCATTTCTTTTTTCTTCACAGAATAATACTATTTGTTTTCTCCTGATGAACCATTGCAACCTGGCAATGGGGAAACACGTGTAGAGGTATAATTGAGGAAATAACAATAATTTGATTGTGAATAAAACAGCTCAAGCTATATTTGTTTTGACCGGAGTGAAGGATATAACAAGTTGAAATTGAATTAGTGTGAAGACAACACTATGTCAATAAAGTTGATTTGAATCACCAGCTTTGACTCACCCAACGGAAATCTTTCATTTGATGACTTTTAGGAATTGGCGCATTTGAGTGACCCTTCTCATATACCCATTATTGATGCATTTAGCTTGTGTAGTAGCCACACAATTCTATGGGAACACTCATGGTGACAACCTCGCAATTTCTATGAAGCAGAGATAACTCATTTTCTTTTTACCATCTATATTGAAGTCGCCAAGGTTGAGCTTAGACTGGCTACAAATACAAATGGCTTTTTAGATTGCCGGCATCTGTATCATGTGAGTATATTTTATTGGAATGTGATTTTAGATTTGCAAGAGATGTTTTAGTGTATAAATCTGTGATGTTATATGTGAAATTAAGGACGCTGGCCATCAATACCTTTATGAGGGAACTGTTGGAAATGTTTGAGGAACGAGAGCACGACAAACATTTTAAAACTTTGTACGTGCTATATTCAACATACGGGAAATGGGCCAAGGGGAATGCCTCAAGTTGGCTATGCTTCTCGCACGCAAAAATTAAAAAGCTATTACAAAGGGAGATTTATGGCCATGCTAAAGAAAGAGACATGATTGCACTATCCACAAAATCAACTAGTAGCCTATTTTTAGAACATTGATCTATTGACGCGGCAAAACCAAAATATCAATATGCTTTTCCTAACCAGTCAATAGTCGGTCTGTACCTGAGATTTAAGTTCAATAGATGCAACACCATGGAGATACTAGGTGCAAAACTTGGCATTGAGAGAAGTTTTAGATTATGCAGATTATGTGGGTGGGATAAGATTGAGACCGCTAAACATTTAATATGTGAATGTGAAAGTCTATGTAAACTGCGTGCCAAATATTGACTAAGATATAAGAACTTGTGTCTATCAGAAGAGACTGAAAAAATATGGCAAAGACTGATGGAAGGAAATTATATGAATTTGATTTTTCACATGATGAGATTTTATGAGACTATTGTAGCAATTTTATATGAACCATCAGATGGTATTTATGTATATTTTAAAGGAAAAAGATAATGTGTGTTGTTAATGATGTGTGTTTGCATATGTAAAGTCATTTGTTGGCTATGAACATATTACCAATAAATAAATAAATAAAATAAGTAAATAAATACTTGGGCAACTAATAGCAGTGCCTGGCAAATGCCTAACACAAGCCAAAACTGCTTTGATAATGCTATTAACATGACTTCAGTGAACGATAGGCATAGTGCTTAAAAATCGAGTGGCTGATGGCAGACCTGGTTAAGACATATTTATCACAACAATACCATGTTTACAACTCCAGTTGTGTCTTTAACTCCCGGAAAACTGCTTTAGAAAAACCACTGGCAGGCACTTCGAGTGGAATGTTTGATGGTAAGGCTTGATTAAAGAGAGGTCAAAGAGTTCCCATGAGGAGGTGTTTTGGGTGGGAAGGCACAGGAACTGGGTGGTAAGGGTGAGAGGGATTAGAATGGCCGTGGGCAGTCAATGGATGGGAAAATAGACAAATAACACCTATACGTTTTTTTTCCCTCCTCATATGCCATTTCTCCCTATCTGTACTGTAATGCAATCGTTTTGACACCTAATTAAGCAATATGCCCCGAGCAGCGGGGGCATTACCAAGTCAGGCCTATAACTATGGGCCCCGGGGC